>NC_089791.1:71262086-71332086 GCF_040412425.1 Macrobrachium rosenbergii | reverse complement strand
AAATATTTGCAAAGGTAGGGACCTAATGGAGATCCCATGGCCATTCCGTCAGTTTGAACATATGCTTTCCACTAAAAATGAAGGCTGTGTCCAGCACGGCCAATTTTAACAGTTTTTAAAATCCGTGATATTAAAATTAGTATAAATGGTATCTGGGTTAGGAAAAATTCGGTCTAAAATAATATCAATTGTTTCTTTCACAGGGACATTAGTAAAAAGTGACTCACATCTAAACTAGCCATAAAAAAGATCTGAGTCTTGTGATAAAATCCTTTCTTTAAAATTATCAGAGTTTTTAATACTATAGTTATTGGTAGTTAAGGGTGCTAGGAGTGGGACTAGAAATTTGGCCACTTTGTAATTAGGAGTGTCATATGAGGTAAGTATAGGTCTCACTGACATACCTTCTTTATGAATTTTGGGTAATCGATACATTATTCCATAGGAAGCACCTGTGCTATATAAGGATTCATAGGTATCTGCACTTATAATATTTCGGTCTTTTAAACTTTTAAAAATCTATTTATTCGATCCTCGACTTTAAAAATAGTAGAATACTGAGGTTCTCCTATTTTTTGAAACTTTGTTTCGTCTCCCAAAATACTTTCCATTTTCTGTACATACTCCGGTCTAGTTATTACCAGTTCATCATGTTTACTCAGTTCCTTAAGGGTATTCAAATCATTTTTGGAAAAGAATGGTGACCATCTAGTAGTTAAGTTATTGTAGGTTTTCTGAGCTAACCCTTGTATTTGAGTACACAGGCTCGCCACGTCGGTGTCGAGGCAGAGATTAAGTAACCTGGAAAACAAAGACTCCAAAGAACCATAAAATTGATTATATGAAGGTCTGAAGCAGGGAAGACCAAAATCCAGACCTAGTGAGAGCAAGAATTCCTCTCTTTTCGATAACTTGTAATTGCTCAGATTGAACACAGTATTGTTGTTTTTTTGAAAGTTAGGAATAAAAATCCCCAGTTTTCTCAATTTCCTCTCATGAGTCCGCCGGACAATTGATACATATTCAGCTATACTTTTATTGAACATGAATTTAAAAACGATACGGTCAGCAATCGATAACTTATCAATAACATTCATACAAAGGCCACTGGCGAGTCCTGTAAGTTTAACAACATTCTTACTCTTATAATTAATCTCCATGTCTAACAGTTTCTTAGTTGCTTCATCATAAAATGGGGTTTGGTATAAAGAAGATTTATACAATTTGAACTTTACAAAATTCGGAATAATGTGGTTGAGACGGCAGTATTGTAAAAATTCAAGGTCCAACTCGGCCTTCCGCAGTCGTCTCGTGGTTTTTTCCAAAGTCTTGCAAGTGGTAAGGAGTTCGTTACCATATCGGCCACGGATCAATGCATGGAAACCACCATAACCCCGAAGTACATGGAATATTTCGAAACAGAAATTTTGTCATCTATCAAACCCCGTAATATGATCTGGCTTAGATAGGTTGGTGATATTTTTACTTTCCGGGACAATTGCTGTGGAGACTTTAATGAATTTTTTAATAGGCTAAATTCGCTAGTTCCGACCATAAAATTCAAAACGGAATGGGAAAAGGACGGAAAATTGCCGTTCCTTGATGTACTGATCATAAGAAAACAGAAGCGATATGCATTTACAGTATATAGAAAACCCACCTTCGCTGTTTCCTACATTCATTTCTTAAGCTACCACGACGTCTCCATAAAGATCATGGTAGGGTGCAACTTATTCCTCAGAGGACTTAGGATATGTTCAAATGGGTACCTAGATAAAGAATTCATCACAATCCGCCAACACCTAACGCAACTGCTCTATCCACCACACATTATCGAGAGGGCTATTAACAAAGCGAATAAAATATACTATAGAGGTCCCACTCACAAAAGACAAATAGATTTTAACATCAAAATAATGATTCCGTACGACAAAAACATCCAAAAAGCCACCGACCAACTCAGATCTAACAACCCCTTCGTTTTCCATTATCCCAAATCCATCAGAGCTCACTCATTAACGTATACTTAAATGACAAAGGGAAAAAGCTAGAGTTTACAAGATTACCGTGTAGCAATTGTAATGACATTTACGTGGGGAGACAGGTAGATCGCTCTCACAAAGAATAATAGAGCACAAAAGATCAGGACATTATGCTTCAGAGAGTTCAGGGATTTTCCTACATATCATAGATACAGGTCATTCCATAAACTGGAGTGGGGTGGGGCTGGTTTTCAAAAGTAGCTGTCTGTACAAAAGAAAGATGCTGGAATCTGCTAACATCAATCAAACCAACAATATGAACTTGTCAGGAGGACATTGGAAATCGAACGACATCAACGCTTTAATCCTCAGACCGCTTCTGAAGAAGGTGTTCCAGGGCACAAGACCACCAGAATCGTCGCCAAAGAGGATTTAATGGGCCAAAAAACACTAGGAATTGTTCACTCTCCTCCTTCTTAGGAAACGGTCACCTGCATACCATCGGACTTAATGCCACACCTATATATGCTTTGTATATATACCCTTGTAACATTTCATCTGTCCATATTTTCCAGTGAACAGGGGCACAGAAGGAAGTGCCAGAAATATATGGTTGCAATGTTAAAATAGTGTTTTATGACCTTTTATCTTCATATTATACTGTAGTATTACTGTAAAGACATTCATATATATATATATATATATATATATATATATATATATATATATATATATATATATATATATATATATATATATATATATATATGTATTTATACATATGTATATATATATATATATATATATATATATATATATATATATATATATATATATATATATATATATATATATATATATATATATATATATATATTATGTCTTTTACTGTAATACTATATATGATATATAAATATATATATATATATATATATATATATATATATATAATATATATATATATATATATATATACATATGTATATATATATATATATATATATATATATATATATATATATATATATATATATATATATATATATGTGTGTATTATAATGAACTGTAGTCAGTTCTTCAGGTTCTAAAATAAAAAAAAAAAAAATAGAATGGGACTGGACTGACTGGCAGCAGACATGACAAACCACGGAGGAAGGAGCATAACAAAACCAGCAAAAGCACCTTAAAACTAATTTATTATAATAAAGTTATATACATTATGTACAAGTGAGTTCAGGTTTGGCATTAAACAAATCACATTTAATTAACAGAGTCAGTCAAAAGAAGCAAAAACAAATGTAGCTAAAACTGAGTTACTTTACAAAAACCATCAATAACAAATAATAAACACAGCAATCATTACAATACCTCAAATCAACAATAAAGTGCAAGTCACCAAACACTTTAGCTACATCACAAATAACCAAATAATTATATCGCAAATAAACAACAGGCAGCGTAAATAGAAAGCACAGCTTAAAGCATAATTAACAACAACCAAGCAGCATAAACATAATTAACAACAATCAAGCAGCATAAACATAATTTAACAGCAATCAAGCAGCATAAACATAATTAACAACAATCAAGCAGCATAAACATAATTTAACAGCAATCAAGCAGCATAAACATAATTAAGCAGCATTAAAAAACACACTAACTCAGGAAAGCACAATACAAAAAAAACAGACTATCTCCATAGAGATGTCGAGACAGACCCAGCTGTCGAAGAGGATGAAGATTCAGACGAACTCCGTGCAATCATCGAAGCAGCCAGTGACTGCAAACAGGAACACATCCAACACACAGATGATAACGGCAGAAACATCAGGACAGCAAATCTGCTGCCAAACAGGAACCAATTCCTTAGATGACTATGATTTAGTCATCCAACCATCCTCTGCTACCACAGCCAACAGGTAACATGATACCTGCTGCAAACATAAAGACTCCTTGCTGCTATGCTGCTGAGACCTGACTTCGCTGCCATACCAAACCTGACTGCATGCAGTCAATATGAAGGCGACAGACGTCAACTTTTACGCACACAAAAAACTACCAACAGGTAAGGAGACAACACCCACAACAAGGAACAATCTAACAATCTTCAAATGATTGTTCTAAAAAAACAACCTCTAAACATCACAATATATATATATATATATATATATATATATATATATATATATATATATATATATATATATATATATATATATATATATATATACATATATATATATATATTTTTCTTATAAATATTCTGCTGTTCGCCCTCTCTGCATTATTTAGTAAGAATATTATTCTAACAAAGACAGGAAGGCGTCTCTGTCAACGCTAAGGAATGCAGCAGGCTGTATTTAAAAAAATAATGTCTTTAGCAAGATAGTTTAGCATTAGGGGCCCTAACCCATAGTCGCCTCTATTGAAGGTGGTCTTAAGCTTCCTTTTACTCTGTCCCATGCATTCGGCTATGTCTCTGTCACTTTTTCAGAATGCCCGGAGCTACCTACTAATGTCGGAAAAACAGCCCAATGCTACAGCTTTGCCCTGACCTGACCCGGCGCCAGGAGAGAGAGCTCAGCTTTGAGACTAAAAGCACGCTTCATGCTCAGACCAACTTTATCCTTTGTCCTCTTTTGTCTTATTGACTGGTGAACCAAAATACCCATTCATTTCAAGAAGCCATATCGACAGTTGCAGTGCACAAGCAAACCACGTAACAGTAGGTCTGAAGATTGACGAGTATCTGCTGTCTGCTAGTATTCTTCCACTGTATTTCATCCATTCCCTTTGTTTATCACCACTTCACCACCATCTACGGGAACCTGGTATAATCATATTTCTTTTATGAAGTCTAATGTAAGAATAATTATAATTGCCTAGTGAAATTGCGTAAACTATTCCCGTGCCGTAAGTAGGAATTAGGGACAGTTAAGTAAGTAAATTTCAGGCAGCCTTGTGACTCGATCCCATTGTTCAGAAGAGAAATAGCCTTTACCAATATGAAACTGCGTACGATATTTACCAGTATAGAAACTCGTTGCGTTATATTTTTTTACTTGAAGAAAGGGGGGAATTGACTGTGTCAGACGCTGACTAACTGTTCATGTTATTTCCTTTGCTTACCACACATTCTTTCTTTGTTGGGGCTAATTGGGAAGTAAAGGGGTTTGATGTAATCCATTTGTTGCAGAGTAATCCATTATCCCATACATTGTTTCCCGGCTGGCGACCGAATTCAATTAAGTAATTGTCTTCCTTTGAGGTTAACTGCTTTAATTGACAGGTCAAGTGTGTCATTGGTGAAGCAGGGCCCCATAAATTACATTAATTAATTAATAAACTCGTCAGCCAAGCCCCACAATTACCATTGGCAATCTCGCCTGGGATTACTAATTAATTTAAGAGATAAAAGAATCTGCAGTCAAAATCAATTACATATTAATTCCAAAGAGAAAAGTCAGATATTTAATTTCATGCTATTCTTCCAACCAAGGGAACAGGACAAGGCATAATGATAATAAGAATAGCAGTTTATAATTAAGAAATTAGCATAGGCAGGAAAGTGTGCACTGAGAGCATTTATAATTAACTTCTTCTTTTAACATGCTTTTTCCCATTTTTTTGTATGGGGTAAGCATGATGTCTTCTTTTGAAGGACTTTGATTTGGCGTTGGGGTAGACCGTAGTCTCGATCGACTGCCCTGCCTGACATCGCTTAGACCCCGGTAGCGAATGTATAATGTATCGTACCAAATCACCAGCTCCCTTTCTCCCAGCAGTGAGGAGAGTTGAGCGGTTAGGTCGACAGTTCGAGACATGTGAGGTGTCTGTTATGTTTTTAGAAGATGTTGGAGTGGCTTTGTTTGTGTGTGAATTAGTCTGTAACACCCATTTGCTTTTAGCAAACCTATCTGTTGATTACATACATAATCACGGGGTGTCTACACAGACAGCAAAGTGTCCGCCTCTCTGACCGGTCGGCTGTGGATTTGAACCCGCGCCACAGACCTCTATGAAGTCCAAAGCTGCAAAGCATTTATAATTAACAATTTACAAAATTTTAAAAGAAACACTTTGCCGCGTTCAGATACTGTGGGTTCTACATTCCAGTGAAGGTCGTTGGCTGATTTATTGAGTCATTGTTAATATTTTGCTATTTTCCCGGGCCAAGGATTAGTGCATGATATTCATTTTTGAATGAGTTAACTAGTGCATGACAAAAAAGAACAGAGAAAGTGTGCCAAACGTGTCTCTCGTAGGTAGAGGGACAAAAATTTGCCCGAGTTCATCAATTTCAAAATCAGTAACCGTTCAGCCTACGAAGTGTGATGGAGTTAGTAAGTGTTCATATAGCGAAGCATATCAAAATCCCATGTCATTAATATAGCAAGCAAATGGCAACAGTTAATTTCATTATAATTTGCAACTTCCAAGTAAAGTAAATTCAGTCCTGTCAGGACGTCTCCATTTTCTTGTTGTCTTGCTAGCGGCCACTCCATAAGCATGATGGAAGTGGACAGCAATAATTCAAATGCAAAAAAAAAAAAAAAAAAAAAAAAGCATAGCTCACAGTAATTTCGCTTTCCATCTCCCTAACGTAAAATCCTTTGCATCATTGGTGTATTTAGTTTAAATGTGTATTCCTGCATTTGCTTCGTTCGTTTTGTGAGAGGAATTCGAGTGCTTTGTGTGATTAAATTGTAAACAAACGCGCCTCGAGACATCGTGTATTCATCCGCCGAGACTGTCGCTCAGCCGCATTTGTTTTGAATCTGCTGTGTGCTAACGGGATTCATCCGATATTTTGGACACCTGGTTGACCGCTCCCCATGTCCGTCATCTTAAAACCTTTGCTGTTATTGGCTGTGTGATTGGTTTATGGCGCCACAGTCACCTTTAGCCTCTGCCTCATTGCCACTTCAGGAACTACTTTGTTGTGCAGAGTAATCCCCCTCGCAAGATCTTAGCCAGACATTGACTTCGATAGATAGAAAATAGGATAGGGTTCCATACAATAGATAAAAACAAGACATAATTTAGTCAGGGAATGATAGGTCTTAGTTAGGAAATATATAACAAGTTCCTATACAAATCCACTGGCGTAAGAAATCATATAAGGAAAAGAAACTTATCATATTTTAAATCATAACTTCTCAGAGTAAGATGTACGACTCGGGCCACAGGACGGTTACGATTGATAAAACAACCTCCTAAAAAAAAAGAGCCCAAGACGGTGTATCTCCCAATAAGAACCCTGCCAGTGTGCGGTTATAATAATTTTACTTAAATTTTCTCAGGCAGCAC
Source organism: Macrobrachium rosenbergii (assembly GCF_040412425.1). Taxonomy (NCBI): domain Eukaryota; kingdom Metazoa; phylum Arthropoda; class Malacostraca; order Decapoda; family Palaemonidae; genus Macrobrachium; species Macrobrachium rosenbergii. The sequence continues at coordinate 71,324,794 of NC_089791.1, read as the reverse complement.
TGAATCTCTCTCTCTCTCTCTCTCTCTCTCTCTCTCTCTCTCTCTCTCTCTCTCTCTCTCTCTCTTATATTCAAGTAAGCATTCAACCATAAAAACCCCGAGTGTATGTGCACCCTCTTCATAGAAAGTCCTGGACCAACACAGGGATAATTAATTAAACTAAATCAAATAAAAAAAAACACCACTGTCCCACAAATGGATGAGGAAAAGTTAAGATTAATTACAGTTAGAAAATGTCGGTCATGAGTGAGGTCCCTTACCCAGACTTAAGCTGAAGATATCCTTTCCCCCTCTGCATGAGAAGGGGGTAGTAGCACAGTGGGTACTGGGACCAGACACTCACGAGGGCCTCAAAAGCAACCACAATTCAATTTTCCTTCCACAGTGCCACTAATCTGAAGCACTGTCATCAACCAAATAGCTTACATCTCTCTCTCTCTCTCTCTCTCTCTCTCTCTCTCTCTCTTACCTTCCCTTTCTCTCTCACTGATTTGTTACACTTTGCTGGGGAAGAGTGCATTTTCCTTAAATATAACCTAGTTTGACTCAAGTAAAGGGTTCCTACTGTACGAATGCACTGGCAGCATCGTGCCAGCAAACAAACTAGAAAAAAAACAGATAAAAAAACACAAGAAAAGTCCTATTGGTACCTTAGTAACACCAGTACATAAGGATACTGAGTGCCACCAGTGTGACCTTTACACGGCACACCCAATCACAGTGCCACCTTATTAAAGGGCGCCACATCACTGAAGAGTCACCCTAAATCTGAGGACACTTCCTTGCTGCCTAAGTACTTCCAGTCGACCTGGATAGACGCCCTCCCCACAAGAACCATTTATATATATATATATATATATATATATATATATATATATATATATATATATATATATATATATATATGCATTAAGCTACAAACGTCCTTTAATATCCAATTCAATCTACCTCGGGAATATATATTTTCATATATGTTACCCGAAGGGGAATTTTTTAGTTGATAAGTTCGTCGTCTCGTGGGCTCGAAACACGGAAGACAAGAACTCAGGACTACAGTGGCGCAAATTTTAACCACACGGCCAACAAGTGAGGTATAAGTTGATACTGACTCTCACCTACAAATCCCCGTAGAACTCAGGTATTTGTACTTAGAATCAATATCAACCGACCTCTGCCATGCTAACCATGTAGTGTGCTTGTCGCAAGCAGCCATATTATGATTGAATTTTTATCACATCACCGTGATTCATATACAAGCATTAAGCTACAAACGTCCTTTAATATTCAATTCACTCTACCTCGTGAATAATACATTTTCATATATGTTACTTGAAGGGGAATTTTTTAGTTGATAACAAGTTCGTCGTCTCGTGGGGTCGAACCACAGAAGACAAGAACTCAGGACTGCAGTGGCGCGAATTTTAACCACACGGCCAACAAGTGAGGTATAAGTTGATACCGACTCTCACCTACAAATACCCGTCGAACTCAGGTATTTGTACTTAGAATCGATATCAACCCACCTCTGCCATGCTAACCATGTAGTGCATTTGTCGCATGCAGCCATATTACGAATGACATTTGTAGCTTAATGCTTGTATATGAATCATGGTGATGTGATAAAATTCATTTATAATATATATATATATATATATATATATATATATATATATATATATATATATATATATATATATATATATATATATATATATATATATATATATTATATATGTGTATATATATATATATATATATATATATATATATATATATATATATATATATATATATATATATATATATATATATGTACATATGTATATATATATATATATATATATATATATATATATATATATATATATATATATATATATATATATATATATATATATATATATATATATATATATATATATATATATATATATATATATATATATATATATATATATATATATATATATATATATATATATATATATATATATATATATATATATATATATATATATATATATATATATATATATATATATATATATATATATATATATATATATATATATATATATATATATATATATATATACATATATATATATATATATATATATATATATATATATATATATATATATATATATATATATATATATATATATATATATAATCAGAAAGCTACAAACGTCCTTTAATATCAATTCACTCTACACTCAGAAATAATATATTTTTCATATATATTTACCGAAGGAATTTTAGTTGATAATAAGTCCGACTGGTTAGTGTGTCACTGTAGTCCTGATTCCTCGTCCGTCGCTGGTTCGATCCCACGGGACGACGGACTTATTATCAACTAAAAATTCCCCTTCGGTAACATATATGAAAATATATTATTTCCGAGTAAGAGTGAATTGATATTAAAGGACGTTTGTAGCTTTCTGATTGTATATGAATCACGTGATGTGATAAATAGTCATATATATATATATATATATATATATATATATATATATATATATATATATATATATATATATATATATATATATATATATATATATATATATATATATATATATATTATGAAAAGTTAGTCAGCTATTCAAGGGTCCTTTTGACTATACACAGCATATAGGAAAATGCTGAACCATTCGCATACCACAAGAAGTCAAGGGTTGCAGAAGCTCCTTGGTGACAGGACACGAGCGTAAAAAGTGCGATTTCAGCTTAGAACGTTCTAGAAGGTGAACCGGTTATAAAATCCGGTTTTGAAGAAAGTATTCAAGTGATGTACGTGTGTGTACGTGTACTTCGTGACGCCTTGGAGTACAGAGGTGTGTCTTGCCATACTTTGACCTCAAATGATGTCACAAAGAGTGTGTTCGTATGTGCATTGCATAATGAATAAAATGGGAGTGATCAATGAAGGATTGGGCATTGCAATCCGTTATCGGTATAATTTAGCATGTGTCTGTGAAAGAAAAGAAGCAGCACACATGGAGGCTGTGTCCCAGAGGATTTTTGTGAAGTGATAAACTCATAAACATTTTAGATTTTTTTTTCAGACTCTCTAAAAACTCTATCCATGTTGCAGTGAAGGAACAAAGGAAGTTATGGAAGTATGTTCAATGAGCTTTCAGGAGAATGGGTTATTTTCATAAAATACCTGAGAATATCTCTGTCAACATTTGAATTGCTTCTGGAGAAGGTAACCCCTTTAATCGAGGAAGACGACATTCATCTTCGTGCCAGGCATATCAGCAGGAGCCAGACTGGAAGCTATACTTTTATTCCTAATTTCAGGACTATCTTATTCATCTGTTCCAGCTCCTGATTTTGTGTGTTCCCATTCCGCTTTTTGTTCACGCTTGTACTGGCCACGTAGCATGTGCATTTTCTTTTTTATATCTTCTGTTATTTTGTTGTTAATCTGAATCATCTCTTCACTTGGTTTCTTCATTGCGGTGTCACATGCATCTATATTTTTATATGCTTTTAATTTAACATTCCATAAACATGGATAATGCTGATAAGACTCGGTCAGATAACAAATTTCTTCTGGTTTCCATTCCAAGGAGTTACAGTAAAATAAGTACTACAGGATAACAGCTGAGAAGTGAGCATGCGTCAGCTGAATGAGCCGTGCTGCAGCCATCAAGCCAAGCTTGATGGGTTGGGAGGTGCTCTGTGTGTCCTGAAAAGCAGTCAAGTTGGCGGGGCTAACTAGAATATGGGAGGAGTTGGTGATGAGTTTTATGTATGCAGCACGCTGTGAAGCCTAGTGTAAACGAGCCTTGACAATGAAAGATTCAGATCTTTGAGAGAGGATGACAAGATGACTTTCTTGGATTATGCCTACAAAGTAAGATGTTTCAAACGACGGTTGGAGGCTGCTAAAGTTAAATCTATGGACGAACTTGAAGAGTTAGTAGTCCTAGAGCAATATCTTAGAGGGATTCCTGAACACAAAAGAGCCTATTTAAGGGAGAGAGAGAGAGAGAGAGAGAGAGAGAGAGAGAGAGAGAGAGAGAGAGAGAGAGAGAGAGAGAGAGAGGGTAAGAAACTTGACAAAGCTGCTACATTGAGTGAGGACTATAATATCATTTGTAGCAAAAGGAATTATAATGTCAAGTACCAGAACCAACAATGCACAGGTTTTAGGTCTCATCCAAACTTCAGGAGCATTACAACTGAGAATCCTTCTAGTGGCAATGCTAGTACAAAGCCAGGTAATACCCCTCAGCAATCGAATGTTAAATCCTCATCATCCAGTTTCTCAAGACAGATACAGAAGACTAATGTTGTCTGCTTCAAGTGTGGAAAAGCAGGACACTACAGTCGAGATTGTTATCAGACACAACAGCAGACCAAACCAGTTGGTCAAGTGGTTAAAGGTAACCAGGTGAAACAAACTACGAAGAGCATTGTGGGGAAGACTGAGACTAAACAAGCTGAGTGTTTAGCAACTAGTGGAGATGTAACCTCAAGCATTGAGTGGCTTTTAAGCCAAATATCTTTGAAGGTACGCTGACAACTCAAGAAGGAAGTGCACAGGTACCAGTCAAGATATTATGTCATACGGAGAGTAACCATAATGTGGTAGTTCGTGGTGCTCACCCACAGATGGAGAAGAATCTCATCAGAGATTCAGTTATTTTGAAGGGTATAGGAGGAGAAGAGGCAACTCCTATATGCCGCTTGCACCTGTCGTGTGAATTGGTGACAGGGAATGTTGATTTTGCTGTAAAGGACTCACTAGCTGTTGAAGGTGTGCATGTTTTACTGGGTAATGAAGTTGGTGGTGCATTATTTGTTCCTTGTCCTATAATGACAGACAAATTGTTGAGGATTAGTCGTACGGTAGATTTAGAGAAGAAAAAACCCACCTGTTTCCAAGTTGTGTAACTACCAGGAGTATGAAGAGAACAACATCTGTAAGTGAAGAAACTGAGGATTTACCTGCACCAGAAGGATCAAGTGAAGGATCTTTGAGCTCAGAGGAGCTGTTCCAGGAAAGTGAAGTTTCCCCTAGTGTTAGTAATGAAGAGATTTCACAAGGAGATGAGGATCCTGCTGTTATTGAAGAGACTCAGAGTAGGCGAGTGTTCCTGAAAATAGTAGTGACACGACAGTAGCAGAGTTAGCAGATATTGAGAGTTCAGCCCTTGAAGTTGGTCAAGTGACTAGAAAGGAGCTAATGGAAGTGCAGAAGAAGGATACAACGTTGGCTGATTTGTTCTTCCGAGTTGTTAATCAAGAAGAGCTGCAACAAACTCATACCTGTTATTATCTAAAGGAAGGATTGCTAATGAGGAAGCATCGACCTGCAGATATACCAGGAATTGCTGAGTGGGGTGAATATCATCAAATTTTGATTCCATATCCATTGAGGAAGCAAGGTGTAGCAGTAGTGCACGAGTCTGGGCATATGGGAATCAGGGGAACTACTGAGAAGGTTATGAAGTATTTTTTCTGGCCTGGACTTCACAAGGATATTAGCAGGGTCTGTCGAAAATGTCACACCTTCCAGACAGCTGGAAAACCGAATGAAACCATTCAAAAAGCACCCCCACCCCTCTACAGCCCATAGCAGTTAGAGAACCCTTTAACAAGGTGATTATAGATGTGGTTAGACCACTTCCGAAAACAAAGAAAGGAAATGAATATCTGTTAACATTAATGTGTCCAGTGACAAGGTATCCTGAGGCGATTCCTGTAAGAAGTATAAGTGCAAAGGTAATTGCTGAGAAGTTTGTGGAGTTTTTTTCCAAGTTTGGAATACTAGAAATTATGCAAAGTGATAGAGGAATGAACTTTACTTCAAAACTGTTCTAGAGTGTGATGAACTTGTTAGGAGTGAGACAACAGTTATCAACCGCTTATCATCCAGAGACTCACAGAGCCTTAGAAAGGATCCTACCGTGTAAAAATAGAAAACATTTTAGAAGGAACAATGTAATTGCAGATTATTCATCCTGTTGTAAATCGCTGGATTCAAACCCGGGATAACTAATATTGCCTTGTAATATGTACAGCATTCCATGATTTTGATATATTTACTATTCTAGTTATACTGTGTTTTGTGTAATAATAATAACCCTTAAGAGAAGGCATAATTTATCAATGTGCAGCACCTCAGACCGGGAAAACCAAAATTGAGGTCGGCAAAATAAAAAAAAAATCACATCAATGGAAAGAGAATGACACGTACATCCACACTGTATAAATAAAAAAATTCTAAAAAATTTTCTCTACCTTCCACGAGAAGTTGAAAATGACTATTTACAACCCCTTGTGGGGCCTCATTTACAAGACAATCGTAAATTTTACCAAATTATATATGTTTTTTCTAATAAATAAGTTTTTAGGACTTTGTAAAATTATTATTACTGTTCACACAATATCAAAACAGATAAGAAATAAAAGCAGTAACAATTTTTTTGCATATTTGTTGTAAAATATTCACGTAAGTTTACGAGAAGGAAGATTCAGTAACTTTTTTCTTGCTTTTACATGCTTTTTCTAATATTTCTTTGCAATTTTCTTTGTAAAATTACATTTACAACCGACATACTATCATAAAAGACAAAAACAAAAAACAACAGCAACCCCTTCGTATAATTACAAGCATATTTACAAAAAGACTCGTGAGAGAGAGATGGCAGTACCTTCCCCCCTTGAAGTCACTAGCATTACTGATACTGGCCTAGCTCTCACGTCTGTATAAAAGTTGCCATTAATGAATTTATAGCATGTAGAAGTATTGGCACCTTTGTTTCGAATCATTATTACCATAACATTGGTGCGTAATTCTGCTTCACACTGGAGTGCAATCCGTCCACCTCCACAATCCTGTTTTACTTCACACTCAAGCTCAATCCGTCCACTAAGGGTTAATTGTTGAAATATTGTATGCAGTGTAACATCAGATCTCAAAAGAGTTAGTGAATTAGATAACTTAACAGCATAATTCAGAATTAATAATAGCATAGTATGTGATCACACATTTTGTCCCCCAGCAACAAGTGTTGTGTACACATAATTTCGTATGTCGTTTTGGTTTAGTTGTCGTCGCAAAAGATAACGTGTTACCAAATGAGGGAGTGGCAATCAAGTTCTCATACAGGAAAAAGACGAATGATTTTACAATGTTTCATGTACTGTTCTGAAAACCAGCTTTGGTTCTTCATCTTGTTTTGAAAGCGTGGAGTTTGTGACTAGCCAGGTGCCATCTTTTTTTATTGTGTTGAGATTACGTCAAGAGCTTCGTCCCATATGATTTTCTGGTAAAGACCTGTATCTTTTTGAGAGTAAATGAACATGTCTCAGTTGATTACATCTTGTTTTGTAAGATTGCATTGTTCTGATCATGTTAGTTTTGGCCCCATAATGTTTTGCTCTGGTAATGACATCATCTGATTGTTTTGTTTCTTGCTGGAATCCTAAAGTTTGTTCATTCTGATTTCAGACCGTTCGTGTGGTTCTCTCTCTCTCTCTCTCTCTCTCTCTCTCTCTCTCTCTCTCTCTCTCTCTCTCTCTCTCTTCAAAAGAGAGAAATTATTAACGGTAAAATATTTGTGTGGTCACTGCTATTAATCTTAGCTTTTGAGATCTGAATTTAGGAAAAGTGTGCAATGGCACCTAACAAAAAAAATTGTTTTGTGAATCTCAAGCAGCTGCATTTCAGGTGATTGTGCAAAAGTTTTCACAAGCTTGTGTAAGGTAAAATGAATTTTACTTGTTACCATGGTATAATGAGGTATATTAGGCAAATTTTGCCTTAGTGACATTATCATTGGTAAATCTTTTGTGTATTTTTGTGTTATTGTGTTTGCAATCTCTTGACTTTTCACATTTTATATATTGGTGATTTAATATTTATTTACTTTACATTTTAAACATTTCTTGATAATTTAATTTTCATTTACTAAAATTTTCTTTTCAAATTTTTGATAGTTTAAATTTTGCTTGATTAATTTAATTCCTTGATAAATTAAAGTTTTTATGATTTAGTTTTGTTTACTAATCTAATTCAAGAATTAATTAAATTTTCTGTCGTTTTCAAGTATTAGTAAATTTTTTTCAAATTGTGAATTCCAGTTATAAATTTTGAGTTTAAAAATAAATTTTTGTATTTAAAATGTTTAAAAACAGTGTTTCATTTATTGACTACCAGTGGATAGGATTAAATGTGTGCATAAGGCAAAGTGATAAACATGTTTTGTTCCTTTAGTTTTGCTGAAGTGACTTAAGACAGAAGCAGTTTGATTTTTTCACATGATTAATAAGCTTTTTAAGGGATCACTGTTACCTTTAGAATACTCGGTCATAATTTTTTTTTTGTTATGAGAGTTCAAGTATCTGGCTGAAGGAAGGTAAATTTTTTAATTCTGTGATTAGTTGTGTAATAACCAGGTACTGACTGGTACACATCGTGACAATATATATATATATATATATATATATATATATATATATATATATATATATATATATATATATATATATATATATATATATATACACACACACACACACATACACACAAATGTGAATATGCAACACATGGGCTTTATTTGTCTTGTGCTTGTGTTTACCACTGCTTCCAGGGGAGCCGAGATACATCTGAAAAAACTTGTCATTGTCTCGTGAATGAAAAATTTCATGAAGCAAAAGTATTTCCTACTTTATTGCTTTAATTCTTACTAAGGGGATTTTTTTTACATATTCGACAAATGTTGTTTCTAGCTGTTACTTTCTTTTTACTTTGCATTTACATTACAAAGACATGAGTATTTCAAAGAGAAAATGGCAAAATTATATACAAATTCAGTAATGACAAAAAGTCTTTATTTGAACGAAACTTATTGGAAAGGAGTATCAGTAATTAACGGCTCAAGTGTTCTGGTCTACCAGTGTTGAAAACTCATGTCGCTAACAACTACAAGCACGTTTGAAAGAATTAAATTGTACAACTATACAATTGCTGACACACATTTCATCCTGGAGTTAAAATTCTCTAGAAACATGAGAGAAAATGACCTGCCTAAGATATAGACAGAACCATGAATAAAGTTTATGCACTACAAGTGAATCAAACACTAATAATGAAAAAGACTGAAACATGATAATGAGAAATATTATCTAAGAAATCACAAGGTAAAGAATCAAGTCCTTTCAAATAAAAGAGGGCTTACAAGTGAGAACATATTGACAAGATTGAAACTCTGGAAAATGGTTAAGGTAATAGCGTTAGCACACTAGGCAAGTTTGGCATCTCACCAGAGTTACTTGTAAAAACTGGCGAACAGGCCTGAATTACCCGCAAACACAAGTCCAACATCAAACAAACGTGCTGAAATCCAGTGTAATGGAATGTAACACTGAAGAACAGGTGTTATAATACCATCGAATTTCATAAAAAAAGATACGCACACTCACAGACATACACGTACCTGTACACACAGAAAATTAGTTTATGTACATAGTTGTATGACTGTAGACTTTGGATGTTGTTACCAAAAACCAATATCAATACAGCACACAACAATGAGTAGATAAGTCAAGTCAGTCTTCATCTGTTACCTTTTCCAACGCTGACAGAGCACATGTAGCCTCCGGTGCATTCATTTCCTTTCAGCTTTTTCCTGGTGTGACGAATCCAAAGTTGATTGGATGAAGTGGTCAGTGTTGTTGGGCCTCTTCTTTTGCATCCTTTTACTTTGGAGCCCCTGTCATTATCAAGTTCAACATATTTTATCATAAGACCTCATCTCATATGCGGTTATGTCCATTTCTACTGATATGCTTTAAGAAAATTTAGGCTCTGTTAATAAATACTTTTTACATGATAATGCAGGCGTACATAATAAATATAATATAAATTAATATAAAAAAAACAAATGTAAACCATACTCACCCTAGAGGATCAATGAAAAGGACTTTTTCCCGCCTGCATCCTTTGGAAGCTAAATCGAAGTGTGGACACTTGATAGTCATTGTTGTGCCTTCGGGACTCTGAAATAATTCGGGACTATGAAATAATTCATAGCATTCACATAATGACAAATAATTAAAAATACTCTAATGTAGCTTGTTATATAAATTGCAATCTGAAATCACTAAAACTTGAATGTTTAGGTGAAAACTGTAAAACAAGGTTGGTGTTCACCATTGCAGTCAAGTTGTTTTAGTCTAGTATTAATCTTAAAATGATTTTTCGCTGGGAAGGATGATAACATTAATGTGATAAAGCAGTAATAGGTAGTATAGTTTGTCAAACAGAAAAATATTCCTAGTAGATACTTCAAGACCAGCATGCACTTACCAATATGTAACTGTCGCAGTTTAAACTAGTTTTGCCATCACTTGAGTAAATAACTCCTTCATCGTTGTGTGGAAGGAAAAAATTCCCACACTCTGGTCCGGCTGAAAGAAAAATTATCATTATGTAAATGGGCTTCTTTTTCTTCTTATTATTATTATCTAACTACATTGCATGTTAAGACTTTTGGTTGTGTGATTGGTAGCATCATCTCCTGCCAAGGGGAGACAGGAATGGGATGTTCCATCAAAAACTCACTGGTCCTCTCCTGTACTAAATAGTGAACTGGGTGTGTGGAAGTTAAACAGCTGTGGTGGTTGCAACCAATGCTAAAAATGGCATAGGATTAGCAACCTCTTCCTGAAAACCTTGCTAAGAACCGGAATAGGGATATACTCGTATATAACAAAATACTGCCTTTCAACTTCACTGGTACATACTTTGGCAACCAGTGATGAAACTTTTAGAAAAGAGAGCTGTTAGTGGCTCCTATTGTTAGGACTTGTTACAACAGTATCATATCGATTTCCTTCAGTATTCCTTTTAATGGATGAATTTCCGTTTGTTTATTCCCTCCTTTTTGCAACTGTAACAACACAGGCATTTCGAGTGTCATTAGAAGCCCCTTTGCAAAATTAATAAAAGTAATGGAACGGTTTTTTGCTCTAAAATATTCATATTATGCAATTTTGGAGATTCCTTTCAAACCCGAGAAACTGACAACAAGGCTTAGCCTTCGATTAACTCACCATCATCAGCCATTAAATCCCGAAACTATCCCTATCCTGTCGCCCCCTCTTTTCTATGGCAGTTTTTTACATGATTAAACAGACCTTTTGCTTAGAGGTATTTAAGAGTAGGCTACCACTTTTCTATTTTTATGATATCCATGATTAACAACTGCACCGAAATTACATATGGAATTTGTATTTTATGTTATTATATTGATTTTGTTTAATTAGCATGGTCACTGGAAGACAGCTTAGTTCCAACTTATTTAACTACCCCTTTGGTTGTTAACAGTTCACTGTTTCCAGCGGCCATTCTGGTTTTGACCGAACCAGCCACGAGTGCTTTTGCCATCTTCTTAACCCTTTGAACCCTTTAGGCCAGCTGTACCATCCAAGTCCTTGGGCTAGCTGTATGGTCCCACTGAAAAGTTTTTGACTATTCTTTGCTTATTTCGTAATATGATTTTTTCCTTTATTTAGATCAGCATACTATCTTCAGTGGTTCCTAGTGATTAATTTCATTCCAATTTGAAATAAATCATCATCCCCATTCCCCCTTAAAATCATTCCAGATTAATAAATAAAACAAAAAGAGCAAGATTTCTTTTCTCACCAGCTTTTGGCCACGTTCAGCAGCTATCAAGCGGTAATACACATCTCTGCTTTGGCCGCTACCCATAGAAAAAAAGGTCTCACTCGAGGGTTTATGGCAGGTGAGGGTATGGGGGTTTGTAGGGGTAACTTCATGTGGTCATTTTCTTTCTCCTCTGCCCAAGCTCTATGCAAATACCTTGTCTCTTTTTAATATTAGAAATTGTTTCATTATTTTAGAAAAATAACTTGCATATTGACAATATGAGAGAGGCGCGAAATAATGTGCAGGAAGGCAAGTACTGCTGGTTTATCGATGAAGCGACCCGCTTATAAAGCAGTGTGTGGACGTCCGCGTATAATGCAGAGACTGCGGGTACTAAGATTTACAAAAACATGACAGGTACATACAGAAAACATAATGATTAACAATGTCTGGTCTGTTACAAAAATACTCTGTTACATATACATAATGCATGGTCACTTGGACAGACAATAAAATATAAATTCACAATAATGATAATAATTTGTGTTCAGCCGACCTTAGGTCGAATGTGAAGGCACTGCAGAAAATGGGATGTTCATTACAGAGAACGCGTTGAGCGGGGACTTTACAATACTCCCCCACAAGACGTAGGTAACGTCTGATCAAAGCAGGTATCCGCTGGGGCGACAGAGGGGGCCCCGCTTTCTCGATGTCAACTGGAGGGGGTGGTCGCCTTCCCCAGCGTCCTCTGGAGCGGTGTGTTGGGGTACCTCCCTGCATGGTTTCAGTGTTTTCCGGGAACGCCCACGAAGTTTTCCTGCACATGGGGCTGGCCGGGGGTTTGCTATATCCTGCGGGCAGCTTTGGGAACCGCCCTCAACATCCTCCTCCAGGAATGCGGGCTTGAGGCGGTCTATTGATATCCAATCTTTCCTTCTGTGGACAGCTACCCGGAATGCCTTTTTGTTCCTTTCGAGCACAAGGAAAGGTCCTCTGCAGGGCCTGGTTAAGGGTGGCCACATGGCGTTGTCCCTGACGAAGACGTGGGTGGCAGAGGACAGACTGGGAGGCATGAAGGGGGGATATCCTGTCGGTATGTCCTCTGGCAGGGGGCAAACTTCCCAACCCTGTCACGGAGCCTCTGCGTTGCTATGTCGTCCATGTCTTCTGCGACGAGTTCAACCGGGGACTACCAGGGTCTCCCCATAGACTTTTTCTGCAGAGGAGGGGTTGCCGTTGGCTCTGGGGGCGGTTCTCAATCCGAGGAGGACCCAGGGCAGCTGGTGCTTCCAATTCTTGGAGGTGCAACGAGACATGAAGGACTCCTTCAGGGACCTGTGGAACCTTTCCACCATCCCGCTGGCTGCGGGGTTGTAGGCGGTGGTGCTGTGGTGAATGGTCCCCAGCAGGCATACCAGGGTGGTCCACAGCTCGGATAGGAAAGCAGGACCTCTGTCTGTTGTTATGTGGTCCGGGACACCGAACCGGCTGATCCAGCTGAAGAGGAGGGCTTCTGCACATGCACTGGAGGTGGCTTCTTCCATGGGCGTAGCCTTGGGCCACCTGGTGGAGCGGTCGACGACTGTTAGAAGAGGACCCACCACGTCGACGTGGATGTGCCCGAAACGTCTCCTCGGCTGGGGAAACTTGCCCACCCCAGACTTGGTGTGCCGCCCTACTTTGCTGGCCTGGCACTGCATGCATTGCCTTGTCCAGATCGTTGCGTCCTTCCGTATGCCATGCCAGATGGACTTCTCCATCAGTAGCCTAGCCATCGTCCTTCCGGAGGGGTGGGATAGTCCGTGGATGATGTCGAAGACCAACTGACGTCAGGAGGCGAGCACCAGGGGGCGGGGGCAGCCAGTGCTCACGTCGTTTAGCAGTGTTGACCCTCCAGGGCTGAGGGGCACATCCTCCCACTTCAGCGACGTGAAGGCTGTGCGGTAGACTGGGGTCTCTGGGTCAGCGGCCTGTTCGCGGGCGAGGTCCTCATAGTCGATCCCGAGCTGCACTGCGTCAATCTCGATCTTTGAAAGGGCGTCAGATACTGGGTTCTTCCTAACGGGGAGGTATTTGATGGTGCAGGTGAACTCCGCGATGGCCGTGAGATGCCGCTGCTGCTTAGAGGACCATGCATCATCCCCCAGCTTCGTGAAGGCGTGGACCAGCGGCTGGTGGTCAGTCCAAATCGTGAAGGGCGTACCCTCCAGGAGGAACTTGAAGTGACATACCACCTGGTATACGGCGAAGAGTCCCTGTCGAAGGTACTGTAGCGGGACTTGGTGGGGCTGAGCTTCCTGCTGAAGAAGGCGATAGGCTGAGGGGTCCCGCTGATGACTTGTTCCAGGAAAGCTCCGCAGGCGATGTTGCTGGCGTCTGTCATCAGCTGGAGGGGAGTGCTGGGGTCCTGGCGGGCCAAAGATGTTGCCTTGGCGAGGGCGGCCTTTGTCAGGGAGAAGGCCTTCAGCTAGTTGGGGCCCCACACTAAGGTCTTTGGACGACCCTTGAGGACCTCCGTCAGGGGGACCATGGTGTGCGCGATCCCCGGGATGAATCCCCTGTAGTAGTTGACCATTCCAATGAATTCTTATACGGCCCTGATGGAGGTAGGGGTGGGGAACTTCTTGACAGCCTCGACCTTCGACGACATTGGGTGGACTCCACCTAGGGATATCTGTGGCCCAGGAATTCCACCTTCTCGACACCAAAGGTGCACTTGTCGAACCTGACGATGAGGCCACTCTCCTGCAGGTGCTGCAGGACCTTCCGGATGTGCCGCAGGTGTTCCTTCTGAGATCTGGAAAAAATTAGGATATCATCGACGTAGCAGACGCAGAAGTCCAGGTTCCCCAGGATGCTGTCCATCAGCCTTGGGAAGGTCGCACCAGCGTTCCTCAGGCTGAAGGTGGAGAAGGCGAAGACGTGGGACCCGAAAGGCGTGATGATGGTGGTTTTGGGGATGTCTTCTGGCTCTACTGGCACCTGAAAATATGATTTTAAGAGATCTAACTTTGAGAATATTTTGGCCCAGTGGAAGGAGGCCGTTAGGTCCTGCGTGTTTGGTAGAGGGTAGTGGTCGGGTTCTGTAGTGAGGATGAGCCACCTGTAGTCGCCGCAGGGCCTTCAGGTGCCATCCGCTTCCTGTACCATGTGAAGGGTGGAGGCCCACGGGCTGGAAGCCTTCTTGCATATGCCCATCCTTTCCATCTCAGCAAAGGCCTTCTTGGCCTCCTGAAGGCACTGTGGCGGAAGCCTTCGGAGCTTAGCGTGCGTCGGGGGCCCTTTGTTTTGATGAGATGATATATCCCGTGTTTGGCATGGGTCCCAGGCACCTGGCGAAGCTCGGGTTTGAAGATTCTGGGAATTCCTTCAGGGGGGAACCATACTAGTGGGGCATGACGGAACAGATGGCGGGCTCCCTGGGGCCCGGCAACAAGGGCAGGGACTGGCAGGCCACGGTGTCCAGCAGGCATTTGCAGCCGACGTCGACTGCCAGTCCGAAGTGGGTGAGGAAGTCCGCACCCAGGAGCGGGGTCCTAACGTCCGTGATGACGAATTTCCACCTGTACCTCCGGCCAAGGATGGAGATCGACAGGAGCTTGGTGCCGTAGGAGAGGATGAGGAACCCGTTGGCGGCCGTCAGGGAGGCAGCCGGGTCTGGCGGACGTCTGCGGTCCTCTCTGGAAGGCGGGAACACTGACCACATGGCTCCGGTGTCGATCAACATCATCCTGCCAGAGATGGCGTCGCGGAAGTAGAAGCCTACTGGTGCGGGGCCCCTGGGTGTTTCAGTTGCTGATGCCATGGCGGCCTATGTGGGTGGCTGCTGTCTCCTCCATTTTTTGGAGGGAAGAAAAGGCAGGGGATTTCACATTTCCGGGCAGCTTTCCCGAGCCTCTGGTGGTAATAGCAAAGCCCCGGCCTCTCCTTCTTCTGCTGGTGGGGTGACTTCCTCTGGGTGACAACGTTGATGCCCTCCGTGGCGGGGTCCTCCGACTGGAGGCAGTTGATGGGGTGTGCAGGCGTGGACATTCGCTTTGCTGCCTTCGTGGAGTCCGTCAGCTGCTGTGCCACCCTGATCAGATCCTCGACCGGCAGGGTGTATGCCTCTGTGATCTGCCCACGGACCTCTGGCAGTAGCTGCCACAGGAAGATCTCCCTCGACAGGCTGATCTCTTTGCGCCTGCCGCTGCTGTCAGTCTCAAGGAGGAGGAGGAGGTCCTCGAGGGCATGCCACGTTTCCAAGAGGTTTCCCTCCTGCCGGGGGTTGAGGGCGAGGTCGAGGGTGCAGGCAGCTCTCTCGAAGACCGGCAGGGAGCAGGTCTCGACGAGAGTGGCTTTAAACTCCTGGAAGGTGAAGGAGGTCGACTTTGTCATTAACCACGGGGCGATCTTCTTGTATATCTCCTCCGGGAGGGCATTGATGGCGATGTCTGCCTTTAACACCTTGTCGGTTAAGCCTGCTACCCTGAATTGCTCCTCAACTCTGTAGAACCAGGACGCTGAGTTTTGATGGGTGAATGGCAGCAGCCGTATACTGAGGGCCGCCTTTGGTTGGTCCGTCAGGGGGGGTCATCGCACGGGGTGCTGGTACTGGCGTGGAGGAGCACGCAGGAGGGGGTTGCGCGAGGGAGATGTCTGCCTCTGAGAAGTTCGCGGTAATTTGTATGTGGTTTGGAATGTCTGCGTCCTTACTCATTCCACGCTTCACTTGGAGTGTGAAGGAACACTCTCGTCAATACACACTTGGGAGCGTGCCGTGTGGGTCCACTAATGACGCCGGTGACCTGCTGACGAGGGTCAGTAACGCCCGAATGATTTGTTAGAGTACCGTAGTTAGTCTGTAAGGGGCGTGGGTTGTTTCATCGGGCCAAGACTTAGTCGCCGTTTGGGTCCGTTAATGGCTTCCGGGAACCACTCCGGGTGTCACCACTGTGAGAGAGGTGCAAAATAATGAGCAGGAAGACAAGTACTGCTGGTTTATTGATGAAGTGACCCGCTTATAAAGCAGCATGTGGACGTCCACGTATAACACAGAGACCACAGGTACAAAGATTTACAGGTGACCTGAGGTCAAACTATTTCTCTACAAAAACAGGACAGGTACATACAGAAAACATAATGATTAACAATGTCTGGTCTGTTACAAAAATACTCTGTTACGTATACATAATGCATGGTCACTTGGACAGACAATAAAATATACAATTCACAATAATGATAATAATTTGTGTTCAGCCGACCTTAGGTCGAATGTGAAGGCACTGCAGAAAATGGGATGTTCATTACAGAGAACGCGTTGAGCGGGGACTTTACAATACTCCCCCACAAGACGTAGGTAACGTCTGATCAAAGCAGGTATCTGCTGGGGCGACAGAGGGGACCCCGCTTTCTCGATGTCAACTGGAGGGGGTGGTCGCCTTCCCCAGCGTCCTCTGGAGCGCTGTGTTGGGGTACCTCCCTGCATGGTTTCGGTGTTTTCAGGGAACGCCCACGAAGTTTTCCTGCACATGGGGCTGGCCGGGGGTTTGCTATATCCTGCGGGAAGCTTTGGGAACCACCCTCAACATCCTCCTCCAGGAATGCGGGCTTGAGGCGGTCTATTGATATCCAGTCTTTCCTTCTGTGGACAGCTACCCGGAATGCCTTTTTGTTCCTTTCGAGCACAAGGAAAGGTCCTCTGTAGGGCCTGGTTAAGGGTGGCCACATGGCGTCGTCCCTGACGAAGACGTGGGTGGCGGAGGACAGACTGGGAGGCATGAAGGGGGGATATCCTGTCGGTATGTCCTCTGGCAGGGGGCGAACTTCCCAACCCTGTCACGGAGCCTCTGCGTTGCTATGTCGTCCATGTCTTCTGCGACGAGTTCCCCCGGGACTACCAGGGTCTCCCCATAGACTTTTTCTGCCGAGGAGGGGTTGCCGTTGGCTCTGGGGGCGGTTCTCAATCCGAGGAGGACCCAGGGCAGCTGGTACTTCCAATTCTTGGAGGTGCAACGAGACATGAGGGACTCCTTCAGGGACCTGTGGAACCTTTCCACCATCCCGCTGGCTGCGGGGTTGTAGGCGGTGGTGCTGTGGTGAGTGGTCCCCAGCAGGCATACCAGGGTGGTCCACAGCTCGGATAGGAAAGCGGGACCTCTGTCTGTTGTTATGTGGTCTGGAACACCGAACCGGCTGATCCAGCTGGAGAGGAGGGCTTCTGCGCATGCACTGGAGGTGGCTTCTTCCATGGGCGTAGCCTTGGGCCACCTGGTGGAGTGGTCGACTCTCAGAGGGTACTGTTAGAAGAGGTCCCACCATGTCGACATGGATGTGCCCGAAACGTCTCCTTGGCTGGGGAACTTGCCCACCCCAGACTTGGTGTGCCGCCCTACTTTGCTGGCCTGGCACTGCATGCATTGCCTTGTCCAAATCGTTGTGTCCTTCCATATGTCATGCCAGATGGACTTCTCATTCAGTAGCCTAGCCATCGTCCTTCCGGAGGGGTAGGGGTGGGATAGTCCGTGGATGACATCGAAGACCAACCGACGTCGGGAGGCGAGCACCAGGGGGCGGGGGCAGCCAGTGCTCACGTTGTTCAGCAGTGTTGACCCTCCAGGGCCGAGGGGCACATCCTCCCACTTCAGCGACGTGACGGCTGTGCGGTAGGCTGGGGTCTCTGGGTCGGCGGCCTGTTCGCGGGCGAGGTCATCGTAGTCGATCCCGAGCTGCACTGCATCGATCTCGATCCTCGAGAGGGCGTCAGCTACTGGGTTCTTCCTGACGGGGAGGTATTTGATGGTGCAGGTGAACTCCGCGATGGCCGTGAGATGCCGCTGCTGCCTAGAGGACCATGCGTCCCCCAGCTTCGTGAAGGCGTGGACCAGCGGCTGGTGGTCAGTCCAAATCGTGAAGGGCGTACCCTCCAAGAGGAACTTGAAGTGACACACCGCCTGGTATACTGCAAAGAGTCCCTGTCGAAGGTGCTGTAGCGGGACTTGGTGCGGCTGAGCTTCTTGCTGAAGAAGGCGATGGGCTGAGGGGTCCCGCTGATGACTTGTTCCAGGACAGCTCCGCAGGCGATGTTGCTGGCGTCCGTCATCAGCTGGAGGGGAGTGCTGGGGTCCTGGCGGGCCAAAGATGTTGCCTTGGCGAGGGCGGCCTTTGTCAGGGAGAAGGCCTTCAGCTAGTTGGGGCCCCACACTAAGGTCTTTGGACGACCCTTGAGGACCTCCGTCAGGGGGACCATGGTGTGCGCGATCCCCGGGATGAATCCCCTGTAGTAGTTGACCATTCCGAGGAATTCTTATACGGCCCTGATGGAGGGGTGGGGAACTTCTTGACCTGAGGTCAAACTATTTCTCTACAAAAACAGGACAGGTGCATACAGAAAACATAATGATTAACAATGTCTGGTCTGTTACAAAAATACTCTGTTACATATACATAATGCATGGTCACTTGGACAGACAATAAAATATACAATTCACAATAATGATAATAATTTGTGTTCGGCAGATCTTAGGTCGAATGTGAAGGCACCGCAGAAAACGGGATGTTCATTACAGAGAACGCATTTAGCAGGGGCTTTACAACCATATTAATTTTCAAACATATATTAATCCAAATAATTCAAACAAGAGTTTAAAAAAGAATAACTTAATATATTTCACAATTATTTACAACTCGCATATATACTAAATGTTAACAATTCTATTACCAAATTTTTCATTTTGTTTGCCACTCTTTTCGAGAAGCTACTGTCCCTATTTAATCTGCGAATCCTGATAAATATGCGGCAGCTAGTTTATCGTTCCAGTGTCATCCCCTTCAAACAACTGGTTTCTAACAATAACATTTGCAGAATGCATCTGAAATCTTAGATGTCTTTAAAATGTGTCCTGCAGAAGGAAATTTTATAGGAATCGACAACAATGGCGAAAACATATTCAATTTGTTATAAAGAGGTTTGGTTGAAATTGTTTACAATTCGTCCGGTTCTGACTCACAACTTGGAGAGTGATATTTGACGAAAGACTCTGTGACCATCCCTGACAACTTCTTGACGCAAGTAATAAAGTGTTAACAAGGACAAAGAAAATTAATGAGAAAAATATAATGGAGACGTACACATGGAAAATTACTCGTTTATCTGAACACAAAAATTCATTGCCTTTTTTCATTGTCGACCATATAAAGAATAATGCAAGGCAAAAGATTAACATAAAAGATCTTCTGCAATAACATTCTCTCTCTCTCTCTCTCTCTCTCTCTATATATATATATATATATATATATATATATATATATATATATATATATATATATATATATATATATATATATATATATATATATATATATATATATGTGTATATATATATATATATATATATATATATATATATATATATATATATATATATATATATATATATGTGTGTGTGTGTATATATATATATATATATATGTATATATATATATATATATATATATATATATATATATATATATATATATATATATATATATATATATATATATATTTATATATATATATATACATACCCTCCACAGGACAAATGGATATAGTTATATATTTTCTATATATATATATATCTATTATAACCTATATATAGGTCAGGGATTTATATATATTCATTTATGTTTGGATAGCTAAATACATTAAATAGATGATCCTTTGTTAAAAGAAATGGAACAAATTTCCATATGACTATCATATGATAAGATATATATCTTGGATATATATAATTTACTATCAAAAGACATCATAGCTGAGGCATATATACCATAAATCTTTATGTAAATTGGCACCTAACTATATACAAATAAATATAGGACTGTTATAGTGCTGTGTGTGTGTGTTGTGTGTGTATCAAGCCATTTCATGTTATCAGTATGTATATCATAGCAACATAAATATACTGTGCATATATAGGTTCATTTCTTAAATATATATGGATATTTCTCCATGTTGCCGCATCAGATGAATTTTTCATTTACACAGTCAAAGCCAAATCTAAAAAGGACAAATTTGGGCTGCAAAGTTGGATGATATCTACTATAGTGCACTATCTCCAGGTTATAACCTTCTGAATGTTTCAGGGATTTTCTGGTTTCACATCCTTCATTTAATGTTCATCAAAGCTAAATACAGTAAAAGAATGTCAAATCCTTTGTTAAAAGAAACTGGTGGAAAAATTCCAATCATGTCATCCTGGAAATGAGTTAGAATCTTGAAGGTCACATTTTTGTCATGATCAGGCACCATGTCAAAAGACTTCAGACTGGAGCTGTGGGTAAACAAGAAAGATTTTTCTCGTCAAATTGAATTTCTAACTAGAAACAAAAATATGGGGAAAGAGGGAGGAGTTATAGTATCTAAATATCGTGTTGAAAAATCTGGTATCAACTATTTCATGGTATCAGCAAGCCTCAGCATCAACTGCAGCAACAGAAAGAAGAAAGTGTCATGGTTTGGGTTCATTCTCAAAGATTTTTGGGATTTGAAGCTGAAATTCTCCATGTTGCCGAAGAATGAATTTTGTTTACACAGTCAGATAAGCCAAATAAAAAAAATAACATCATTTGGGCTGCAAAATTGGATGATATCTAAATGACACTTGTTCTTGTCCAAGTTGTGAAATTTTCTGAATGTTTGGGGATTTTTCTCTGTTTCACAGCCAAACGGTTAATATGGATCATCAAAGAAAAAGGACATATATCATGGAATATCAAATACTATCATCAGAAATATGTATTTATATAATATATCCTATCCTCATATATCCTGGAAATGTGTTACCTGTATGAAGAAGTCGCATTTTTGCATGGTCATATACCATGTGTAAGGCTATTCAGACACAGGAGCTGCTTCAAACAGTGGTATATATTTCTATATATAATATAAATTTATAGGTAGTTCCCTGACCTATAATGTGTGTATAAATACATATATAGTATCTTAAAGGATCGTGTTGAATATATATATATATGAATAATCATGATGGTATACAAGCCTCCTTTAACCTCAAGAGAGGTGACCAAAGTGCTATATTTTCATGGAGTTTGAGTCTCAGCTTTTTTATATATGATTTGCTGAAATCATACCCCTGAAGAATGCACGCTGTGGTTGAACCAGCAGATAGAGGTCACATAAAATATTAACTACTCAGAAAGAAACTGAAATAAATACCTGTTCTGAATTACACTTGTTCTTGTCCATATCAGTTTTAGTTTATGCTGCAGAGGGGGCTCTAATTTAGAAATCACCTAAAATAATATATATATATATATATATATATATATATATATATATATATATATATATATATATATATTATATATATATATATATGATATATATATGATGTGATAAATAGTATATATATATATATATATATATATATATATACATATATTTTAAGTCTCAATTTTATTACTTTACTCTACAGTGACCTTGTAAGATAACCAGGAGCATATAAAACAGACAACAAAGCAAGTTATACGGGAGCGAGCGTAGGGCTCTTTCTCAAAGGGAAGATGAGTGAAACAAGTTGGTACAAAAATAGGTATATTTACATAACAGAAAAGTTCAAAGGAAAATTAAATTATTAAAAGGCTGTGTTACAGGCAGATGGAGGCCACAGAAAATATTAACTACTCAGAGAGAAACTTGAATAAATACCTGTTCTGAATTACTTTTCTTTTGTCCACATCAATTTTAGTTTATGCTGTAGAGGGGGCCTCTAGTTTCAGAAACTCCTGTATATATATATATATATATATATATATATATATATATATATATATATATATATATATATATATATATATATATATATATATATATATGTGTGTGTGTGTGTGTGTGTGTGTGTATATATATATATATATATATATATATATATATATATATATATATATATATATATATATATATATATATATATATATATATATATATGTGTGTGTGTGTGTGTGTGTGTGTGTGTGTGTGTGTGTGTATATATATATATATATATATATATATATATATATATATATATATATATATATATATATATATATATATATATATATTCATGATGTTGCCTTGTAATACATATATCCTCCTATAATTTTGACATATTTACTTTATTCATGTGTTATGTGTAATGATAATGATCGTTAAAATGTCGTATTTAGTTTGGCCTCAGATCTCAAAAGAACTAATGATTAAATAACTTGATAGCATAATTTAGAATTGATAATACAATTTTAATAGTAACGTAATTTAGAATAGTATCTTTCTTGATAAAAGCATAATATATGAACACGTGTGTGTGTCCAGCAAGGACTTGTTTCATTTCAATTGTCATCAGTTGAGATAAGAGAGAACGCTTTGTTTTGGGTTAATGATGACAGGTTTGGAAAACAAATGCCGATTCGTCCCATACAGGCTCAAGACGAGTGATTTCATGTTGTTACATGCGTTGTTAGAGTCACGTACGCCACTCTGAGAGAAAAAAATACATGTCTTGATCAATTACGCCATGTTTTGTAAGATTACATTCAAAACGTTTTGCTGGGATGACGTCACATTCCTTCTAGAAGTTTCTCCATGGTATCTCACACCCAAAATGCTTTAATGACGTCACCTCCCTGCTTCTAGAACTTTTGTATTTTGTACCCAAAATGCTTTAATGACATCATGTAATTGTTTCACGTGTTACTGGAATCCTAAAATTTGTTTCATTCTGATTTCTGAGACCAGTTGATTTGGTTCCCTCTCTCTCTCTCGTTCTTAGAGAGGGATTACTTTTAACATAGTGTTTTGTGGTCACGTATTAGCATTAACTTTTGAGATCTGAATTTAGCAAAGTTGTTTAGTTTGTAACGGCCCATGGTAAAAAAGTGTGTTTTGTGGTAACGCAGCTGCAGCAAGTGATTTGCAGGGGTTTTCACAAGTTTGTGTAAGGTAACATGAATTTTACTTATTAATACCATGGTATGGTAAGTTAGGAAATTTTTACTGAGTGAAATCATTATTGATAAATCTTATGTGTATTTTTGTGTTTTTTTTATTTACAATCTCTTTATATTTTCACATTTTTTTTATGTTTGTGATGTAACATTTATTTACATAGCATTTTAAATATTTCTTGGTAATTTAACATTGCATAATTGATTTAATATTTCATTTGTTAAGATTTTCTTTTTAAATCTTGAGTAATTCTTGATAGTTTAAATTTTGCTTGATTAATTTAAATACCTGATAAAATTTTTATGAATTAGTTTTGTTTCATAATTTAATTCAAGAATTAATTGAGTGTTGTATTATTTTCAAGTAATAATAAAATTTTCAGATTGTGAATTCTAATTATAAACTTTTAATTTAAAAATAAATTTTTGTATTTAATGTTTTTAGAAAACAGTGTTTCATTTATTGATCACCAGTGAATAGGATTGATTGTGTGTGCATAAGGCAAAGTGATAAACATGTTTTGTTCTTTTAGTTTTGCTAAAGTGAATTAAGACCAGGGAAACAGAGTTTTTTTTTTGATGGAGTGATGCCCTTCTACTCTAGAATATTTCTAGTTTAATTTTTGATACCTCACACATATTCTGATAGACTTAGTTTGATTTTTCAAGTATTAAATAAGTTTTTCTTAAGGGATCACTGTTACCTTTAGAGTACTTAGTCGTAATAATAATTAATGTTATGAGAGTTCAGGTATCTGGCTGAAGTGAGGTATATTTTCAGCCAGGTATATTTTTGAATTTTGAGATTAGTTGTGTAATAACCAGGTACTTGATACACATCGTGACATTATATTGTTTGGTGCCCAGAGACCCGTGGAACAAAACAAAATATCACTGGTTTATGGTTTATACTGGTGGTGTTAGGGATATATTTTGATAGGAGAGTGACCACATAGTTATTTTTTGCTTTGTATTGTGAATTATTTAGTTGAGTAACTTAGAGAAAATGGCTCTGTTCAATGTTCAGAAGTTTTTAGCAGCTCCTTCCATCCAAGAGTTATCTGAATCCAACCTGACTAAGGCACAGAGGATTGCTTTAGCAGTGGCATGTGGGGGTAATGTGTCTAGTGGTATGATTAAGGCACAAATCAAATATATTGCAATCCAAGCATTGATGGACTCTGGTAAAGTAGATGAAGAGTTAGGAGAGGCGCAAGAATTGTTGAATGCAGCTGAGGCAGAATTTACAGATAAACATGAGCAAAAGAAAGAGAAAAGTGATGCAGAAGCAGAGCTTAGACGTATAAAAGCAGAAGAAAATTTGATTAAGCTGAAGATGCAGGCTGAAAGAGAGAAAATGCAAGCAGAAAGAGAAAGAGAAGATAGAGAGCAAAGAGAAAGGAAAGAAAGAGAAGATGAAAAAGCAGCAGAAGAAGAAAGAGAAATAGCAAGACATGAAAGGGAGATGGAGTTAATAAAAGCTCGATCCACATTACCTGTAACACCATCTAATCCTACTCAAGGTAATTCAGAACCTGTATTTGATGTAGTAAGAGTGCAGAAGTTAATTCCAAAGTTTACAGAAGTAGCCCCAGATGAATTTTTTTATCACTTTGAAAAATTGGCTTCAGGTATGGGATGGCCAGAGGATAAATGGTCGGTCTTGTTACAGAGTGTTCTCAGTGGTAAAGGAAGAAGTGCCTATTTAGCCTTATCAGCTGATCATGTAAAGAGTACAAGGTACTCAAACACAATGTGCTACAAGTTTACCAGATGACCCCTGAATATTATAATGAAAGATTCAGATCTTTGAGAAAGGATGACAAGATAACTTTCTTGGATTATGCCTACAAAGTAAGAAGATGTTTTAAACGATGGTTGGAGGCTGCTAAAGTTAAATCTATGGACGAACTTGAAGAGTTAGTAGTCCTAGAACAATATCTTAGAGGAATTCCTGAACACATAAGAGCCTATTTAAGAGAGAGAGGTTAAGAAACTTGGCAAAGCTGCTACATTGAGTTTAGAAGACTTTAACATAATTTCTAGCAAAAGAAATTATAATGTCAAAATACCAGAACCAACAACGCACAGGTTTCAGGTCTCATCCATATTTCAGGAACATTACAACTGGAAATCCTTCTAGTGGCTATGCCAATACAAAGCCAGGTAACACCCCTCAGCAATTGAATGTTAAATCCTCATCATCCAGTCTGTTCTCAAGACAGATACAGAAGACTAATGTTGTCTGCTACAAGTGTGGAAGAGTAGGACACTACAGTCGAGATTGTTATCAGACACAACAGCAGACCAAACCAGTTGGTCAAGTGGTTAAAGGTAACCAGGTGAAGCAAACTACGAAAAGCAGTGTGGGGACGACTGAGACTAAACAAGCAGAGTGTTTAGCAACCAGTGGAAATGTAACTTCAAGCAGTGAGTGGCTGAGCAAGGAGGAAGTGTGCAGGTACCAGTCAAAGTATTACGTGATACGGGGAGTAACCATAGCGTGGTAGTTCGTGGTACTCACCCACAGTTGGAGAAGAATCTCACCGGAGATTCAGTTATTTTGAAGGGTATAGGAGGAGAAGAGGTAACTCCTATATGCCGCTTGCATTTGTCCTGTGAATTGGTGACAGGAAATGTTGATTTTGCTGTAAAGGACTCACTAGCTGTTGAAGGTGTACATGTTTTACTGGGTAATGAAGTTGGTGGTGTACCATTTGTTCCTTGTCCTATAGTGACAGACAAACTGTTAAGGGTTAGTCCTACGGTAGATTTAGAGAAGAAAAACCCCCACCTGTTTCCAAGTTGTGTAACTACCAGGAGTATGAAGAGAAGTATGTCTGCAAGTGAAGATACTGAGGATTTACCTGCACCAGAATAATCAAGTGAAGGATCTTTAAGATTAGAAGAGCTGTTCCAGGAAAGTGAAGTTTCCCCTAGTGTTAGTAATGAAGAGATTTCCCAAGAAGAGCAGGATCCTGTTGTTATTGAAGAGACTCTGAGTAGTCAAAGTGTTGCTGAAGATAGTAGTGAAACTACAGAAGCAGAGTTAGCAGATATGGAGTGTTCAGCCCTTGAAGTTGGTCAAGTGACTAGAGAGAAGCTAATGAAACTGCAGAAGAGGGATACAACGTTGGCTGATTTGTTCTTCAGAGTTGTTGATCAAGAAGAGATGCAACAAACCTCCATCTACTATTATCTAAAGGAAGGATTGCTAATGAGGAAGCATCGACCTCCAGATATACCAGGAAATGCTGAATGGGGTGAATATCATCAAATTTTGATTCCATATCCATTGAGGAAACAAGTTGTAGCAGTAACACACGAGTCTGGACATATAGGAATCAGGAAGACTGTTGAGAAGATTATGAAGTATTTTTTCTGGCCTGGACTTCACAAGGATGTTAGCAGATTTTGCAGAGTGTGTCACACATGCCAGATAGTTGGAAAACTGAATGAAATCATTCAGAAAGCACCCCTACAACCCATAGAAGTTAGAGGAGAACCCTTTAGCAAGGTAATTATAGATGTGGTTGGGCCACTCCCGAAAACAAAGAAAGGAAATGAATATCTGTTAACATTAATGTGTACAGTGACTAGGTATCCTGAGGCAATTCCTGTAAGAAGTATAAGTGCAAAGGTAATTGCTGAGAAGTTGGTGGAGTTTTTCTCCAAGTTTGGAATACCAGAAATTGTGCAAAGTGATAGAGGAACAAACTTTACTTCAAAATTATTCCAGGATGTGATGAACTTGTTAGGAGTAAAGCAACAGTTATCAACTGCTTATCATCTAGAGACTCAAGGAGCCTTGGAAAGGTTCCATCAGACATTGAAAAGTATGTTAACTAAGTATTGTAATGAATCAGGAAGAGAATGGGATGCTGGTTTACCTTTAATGTTATTTGAAGTTAGGAATGCTTATCAAGAAAGTATGGGATGTTCACCAAATGAAATGATTTTTGGTCGAGACATTAGAGGTCCATTGAAGATTCTTGCAGAGAATTGGGAAGAAAATCAAGAGGAAATCCAAGGAGAATATGTGAAGAACTTGAGGAAAAGGTTAAGAGAAATTAGAAAATTCTCTTTACAAAATTTGAAAATAAGTCAAGAGAAAATGAAAAGAAAATATGATGCTAAGACTAAGCTAAGAAATTTTAGTATTGGACAGCAAGTTCTAGTTTTCTTACCAGTGAAAAGATTTCCCCTTACCAATAAGTTTCAAGGTCCTTATAGAATAATAGAGAAGTTAAGTGATCGAACTTATGTGACTGAAACACCAGGAAGAAGAAAACGGCAGAGGAAGATACATGTGAATCTTTTGAAACCTTACTTCTCAGAGACTAAAACTGAAACAGTGTCAATAACACAGACAACTTCGTCTACAGAGGACGATGATGGCTACGAATTGGGAGCTGAAAACAAGATGAACAATTCTTCAATATTAGAAAATTTGGAAGATAAACTAAAACATCTGAGTGTTGAGCAAAGTAGTGAATTAAGTGAAGTGATTCAAAGTTTCCCTGAAATTTTTGCAGATGTACCTAGGCGTACCAATCTGACAAAGCATGAGAGCTTATCGCTTATCACCTTTTCATCGAGATGTTTTGAAGAAAGAAGTTGAATATTTGTTGCAGCATGGATTAGCAGAACCCAGTTCAAGTCTTTATAGTTCTCCTTGTGTGTTAGTGAAGAAATCAGATGGCTCATTTAGGATGTGTACTGATTATAGGAAACTGAATTCCATCAGTGTGGCTGGCAATTATCCCTTGCCTCTTATTGATCAATTACTTGATAATATTGGGCAAGCCAAATTTGTTTCCAAGATAGACTTGTTGAAAAGATATTATCAAATTCCCTTAGATGAGAATGCTAAGTTGCTGTCAGCTTTCAT
Source organism: Macrobrachium rosenbergii (assembly GCF_040412425.1). NCBI lineage: Eukaryota > Metazoa > Arthropoda > Malacostraca > Decapoda > Palaemonidae > Macrobrachium > Macrobrachium rosenbergii. The sequence continues at coordinate 71,296,301 of NC_089791.1, read as the reverse complement.
TACTCCTTTTGGACTGTATCAATACACTGTTTTGCCATTTGGTCTGATGAATGCACCTGCAACATTCCAGCGAGTGATGAATCAACTACTAGGATCAATAGAAGGAGTGGATGTATACCCTGATGACATTGTGATTTATTCTAATACATGGGAAGAACATCTGAAGATATTAAGAAAAGTGTTCAAGAAACTTCGGGAAGCAGGACTAACAATCAATTTACAAAAACCTGAGTTTGGAAAGGCAACTGTACAGTATCTAGGATTTGAAGTTGGAAAAGGTCTTCTCACTCCTATTGATGCTAATGTAGAAGGTATCCGTAAGGCTACCCCTCCTGCTACAAGGAAACAGCTACAAAGATTTTTGGGCATGGCTGGATTTTATCGCCGATTCTGTCCAAATTTCTCAGCCGTAGTAGCTCCCTTAACTGACTTAACCAGTCCTAAAAGAAAGTTTGTTTGGACTCCAGAATGTCAAGAATCATTTGAGAAGGTTAAAGCCATATTAACTTCAAGACCAGTGCTTCAAGTTCCAGACTTCAATAAAAAGTTTGTGATACAAGTTGATGCATCCGACTGTGGCATTGGAGCTGTTCTACTTCAAGAAGATGACAACAGAATCTTCCAACTAGTATGTTTCATGTCTTCAAAGTTGAAAAAGCACCAGAAAACTTACTCAACAATCGAAAAAGAAACATTAGCATTAATCACAGCATTGAAAAAGTTTGAAGTGTATGTGAACCGACCTAGGAATGAAGAAATTTTAGTGTTGTCGGATCACAACCCAATCTCATTCATCAATAAGATGAAAAATAATAATATGAGACTGACCAGGTGGTCTTTATGCCTGCAACCGTATAATGTAAGAGTTAAACACATTTCAGGAAAAGATAATGTCATAGCAGATTATTTATCCCATTGTGAATCGTTGGATTCAAATCCTCTGGGGGGAGGAATCTCATGATGTTGCCTTGTAATGCATATATCCTCCTATAATGTTGACATATTTACTTTTTTTCATGTGTTATGTGTAATGATAATGATCGTTAAAGTGTCGTATTTAGTTTGGCTCAGATCTCAAAAGAACTAATGATTAAATAGCTTGATAGCGTAATTTAGAATTGATAATACAATTTTAATAGTAACGTAATTTAGAATAGTATCTTTCTTGATAAAAGCGTAATATATGAACACGTGTGTGTGTCCAGCAAGGACTTGTTTCATTTCAATTGTCATCAGTTGAGATAAGAGAGAACGCTTTGTTTTGGGTTAGTGATGACAGGTTTGGAAAACAAATGCCGATTTGTCCCATATGGGCTCAAGACGAGTGATTTCATGTTGTTACATGCGTTGTTAGAGTCACGTATGCCACTCTGAGAGAAAAAAATACGTGTCTTGATCAATTACGCCATGTTTTGTAAGATTGCATTCAAAACGTTTTGCTGGGATGACGTCACATTCCTTCTAGAAGTTTCTCCATGGTATCTCACACCCAAAATGCTTTAATGACGTCACCTCCCTGCTTCTAGAACTTTTGTATCTCGTACCCAAAATGCTTTAACGACATCATGTAATTGTTTCACGTGTTTCTGGAATCCTAAAATTTGTTTCATTCTGATTTCTGAGACCAGTTGATTTGGTTCCCTCTCTCTCTCTCTCGTTCTTAGAAAGGGATTACTTTTAACATAGTGTTTTGTGGTCACGTATTAGCATTAACTTTTGAGATCTGAATTTAGCAAAGTTGTTTAGTTTATAATGGCCCATGGTAAAAAAGTGTGTTTTGTGGTAACGCAGCTGCAGCAAGTGATTTGCAGGGGTTTCCACAAGTTTGTGTAAGGTAATGTGAATTTTACTTATTAATACCATGGTATGATAAGTTAGGAAATTTTTACCGAGTGAAATTTTTATTGATAAATCTTATGTGTATTTTTGTGTTTTTTTTTTTTTACAATCTCTTTATATTTTCACATTTTTTTATGTTTGTGATGTAACATTTATTTACATAGCATTTTAAATATTTCTTGGTAATTTAACATTGCCTAATTGATTTAATATTTCATTTGTTAAGATTTTCTTTTTAAATCTTGAGTAATTCTTGATAGTTTAAATTTTGCTTGATTAATTTAAATTCCTGATAAAGTTTTTATGAATTAGTTTTGTTTCATAATTTAATTCAAGAATTAATTGAGTGTTGTATTATTTTCAAGTAATAATAAAATTTTCAGATTGTGAATTCTAATTAATTGTGAATTCTAATCATAAATTTTGAATTTAAAAATAAATTTTTGTATTTAATATTTTTAGAAAACAGTGTTTCATTTATTGATCACCAGTGAATAGGATTCATTGTGTGTGCATAAGGCAAAGTGATAAACATGTTTTGTTCTTTTAGTTTTGCTAAAGTGAATTAAGACCAGGGAAAGAGTTTTTTTTTTTGATGGAGTGATGCCCTTCTACTCTAGAATATTTCTAGTTTAATTTTTGATACCTCACACATATTCTGATAGACTTAGTTTGATTTTTCAAGTAATAAATAAGTTTTTCTTAAGGGATCACTGTTACCTTTAGAGTACTCAGTCGTAATAATTAATGTTATGAGAGTTCAGGTATCTGGCTGAAGTGAGGTATATTTTTTGAATTTTGAGATTAGTTGTGTAATAACCAGGTACTTGATATGTATCGTGACATTATATATATATATATATATATATATATATATATATATATATATATATATATATATATATATATATATTTATGTTTCCTGGTGCAGGTAGATTTTAAGTCTCCAATTTAATTACTTTACTCTACAGTGACCTTGTAAGGTAACCAGGAGCATATAAAACAGACAACAAAACGAGTTATACAGGGGCTTAGGGCTCTTTCTCAAAGGGAAGATGCGTGTAACATGTTGGTACAAAAATAGGTATATTTATTTAACAGACAAGTTCAAAGGAAAATGAAAATTAAATAAAAGTTAAATTGCTGCTGCAGTTGAAAGTCCTCCCAAGGGGAGGGGGGGAAGCTCGTGAATGCCAGGAACACGGGCCAAGGAGAATTCCTCTACTATCGTCTTTCTGAAACGATATGGAACACATGTCACGGTCTAATGCCGGAATTGGAGAATGATTTCTACTCGAGGGTGCGCTGAAGGCGCCAAGGACAACCTCGAGGCTTGACTAGTGGGGTGGAATTGAACTAAGAAATTCAGGGGACAGCCAAGACACGGGCCCTGAAGTCTAATGAATGCACAAGGGTGAAAGTAACGTAACTAAGCAACTCTTTCAGGGTACTTTACAGTCCCACAGGAGTGTCCAGCGCTGATGTTGACATCGGGGCTTCGTTCCAGTCCTTCCCAAAGGCGTCAGCAAGGGGTCCACGTGTGTTGTAGACAAAGGCCGCCCACCAAAGGCGTATTCGCGGGTCGTAGATCGGTGGAGTGATGGACGGGCGCCCTTGAGATGATATAGAGCTGCAGTATTGGTGTTCCACTCACTCTAGGGTTGCACTTCACCATTTTGCAACGGATACTGGCCACGTGGTTGGGTTACAAAGCATGTGGCAGCAAAGATGGGGGGGAGAGATGTCTTAACTAGTGACCTCCTACATTCAGGTCCGAGCTGTGCATGATAGCGATCGTAGGGCGTTGTGGCCTTTTATTACTTCTGCTCGGCGTAGGGGGGGCGATGGATTGACCCCAGGTCGCTGGGCCTGTACGAAAGAAAGAGCGCCAGGCAAGTTACTGCCCTAGGTGAAGATTATCTTCAGAGTGTGCCTTAATCCCCTTTGGAATGTCTGGATTTCCACTCTGAACCAGCTTTCACTACCCTACACAGGTTTAAATAGACAGAGGCCTATTTATCAGCCAAGCGAAAGCAGAAAGGAGGTTGTTTTATTAGCTTATTTTGGCACTATTCTTTACAGCTCCCCCTGCAAGATGACATACGCACCTTCAATCGGGTGCGAATGTTGATAACAGCAAAAATGAGCGAAGAAAATGCTCGACTTTACTCTAGATTCTGCTTGGCTACAACTGGCAGCTTGCTCTACTTGCAAAAATCCGCTGCATTACTGATAAATGACATACTGAAAGGTTACTCTAGGTGCAGAGTTACAATTTAGATCATACAATAAGAAAGTTTCCTTACCTGGAAAACTAGTTACTGCTGAAATACTTCATAAATGATGATTCTACAAATGTTTTACTAGCTTTACTTTACTGAGGGTAATAAGGCACTTGAGAAATAAACAAAGAACACTTCAAAGGCACAAAAAAAGATCAACAGAAAACAAAAGACAGGATGTAAAGTGAAAACAAATGTAAAGCAACTGACTGCTTACTGCTATGCAGGAAAACATGCATGCTGTTAGTTATGTCTTGAAGAGGCGGTATAAATGATAATACAGTGTTGGTTTCAAATGATATCCCCTTTACTAGAAACTGTAATGACAATACTCAAATCACATTTTCAATTGACGGACCATAATTTTCTACAAACTCAATGCATAGCAAATAGCTCAAGAAATCGCTAACTTCACAGGTGACAGTTTGCCGCGTGAATGTGACAGCTGGGTGAGCAAGCGAGGCAAAGAGATTATTTGTGAGTTTTAATTCGCTAAACTTAAACAACACTAAATTTTTTACTTCTATGGCCCACAACTCGGGTGCAAGCTATAAATAGATACTCACTCAAAGTATGAATGGGAAAATAAACAAATGAAAGGGGACTGGACAGGAATAGATTTCTCCAAAAATAAATAAATAAATAAATAAATAAATAAATAAATGAAAAATAAAAAGAAAACTAAACAGAATGACACTAGTGAAGGGCGTGATCGCTTACTGGAGGGCAGGACACATTGCTGGTATTACAAAGGTGGCATTAAAACTCGCAAGGGCAGGAGTCTTGTGACTCAAGATTCGTTAGCAAATAGGGGAAAAAAAAGACAAATAAATAAAAGAGCAAATGATATACACAGAAGAGCCAATAATAATAGAGGGAGGTATTTATTGTTTATGTATGAGTTTAACGTCTGTCACCAATAGCTGACGGCCAGGACTATCTCTCAGCCCAAGGACCTCCGCTGGGGTCAGGAGAACCGTCTCTCTCACTACTGACACTGGCAGCGGAACCAGGTCGGGCGAAGAGAGGGGGTTTGGAGGTGGATCCCTTGGGGGGGGGATCAGGGGCATGCCCTGGCACTGACATTGGCACTGCCACTGGTAGCGGTGTGGTAGTGGTCTCGTCTGTCTGGATGGGCAGAGCTTGGCACTGCTCAACATGCCCAAGTAGCACTAGCAGAGGAGTTGATTGGCGAGATTCTCCTGAAGGGAGATCTGGCTGGAGCCTCGGCACTGGCACTGAGGCAGTGCCGGGCACTGGACTTGGATCTGGAGGATTATTTGGGAAATTTGGCCCCGGAATTGTCGTGGTTTGGAGGGGGACGTAAAGTCCTGGCCCAGGAGGACATCATAGCCTCCTGGAATGTGTTTCGCTACAGCGAGATTAAACGTCCTGGCTTTGTGGGGTCTGGTGACCCTCAGTTGGACTGCAGGGAGGATCATTTTGTAGAAATTCACTCCATCGATCGTTACTAAGTTCTGCCTATTTATAACTGCCCCATACAGAATTCTGTCTTCCCATATGAGGGAAATCTGGGAGCCTGAGTCATCGAATGCCGTGACTTGGCGTGCTTGGTGCTTACCCTGGGGAGGGGCTACATAGATGGGACCTTCTGCAGGAGGGCCCAGGGACTTGGAATTAGTCACCGCTAAGGCGACGGATGCGGGTTTTGAGTTATTATTAGGGCATTTTGCCCATGATGCAGAATGCCCATAGACATTGCAGGAAGGTGCAGTAATTTTTGCTATAATCCTTTCGGACTGCCCCTGGGGAGGGCGCAAGTATGTTATGTGATAGGGTGCAGGGAGAGGGCTTGGCATTTACGGTGGGCTTATTCTGGCACTGTTCGGTGGAATGCCCTATCTTATTACAGTACCCACATACTGCGGGTTTCAAGGATTGCCCATTCTTCTGCTGAGGGGCACCTGAGAGCCATGAGGGTGGATGAATCTTCTTCTTCAGGGAGCTCTCCTGCAGGTGACGGGTATCCCAGAAATCAGCTAATCTACAGCAATCTGCTAAGGTTGGGGGCCCCTTCTCGGAGATGTGCGTGGCGAGGGCCGGAGGAGCGTAGAGCAGGAAGCGCTCTATCTTCGTCTGTTCGATGGCCTCGCTGAGGGTCGTAACCCCCATGGACTCGAACCATTTGGCATGGGTGCACCCAGATTGGTAGGCCCAGTCTGCCCAGGTCTGGTTTACTTCCTTAACTTGCCCTCGCCAGTGCCTCCTCCAGCGTTCGGGGGTGATTTCGTATGCCTTGGAGATAGTCTGGTGGACAACGTCCCAATTTTCTTGCTCCTCCGGCGGGAGAGTTTTGTAAGCAATGAGGGCCTTCCCTCCAAGGAACTTGCCCAACACAAGGGAGAGTTTGGCTGCACTCAGGGAGCAGGCTTTTAGGACTGTGTGGGTGGTGTCGAGCCACACCTCGGGCTCGGCCTCCATCCATTTTGGCATGCAGGCGAGTGCCTGGCTGAAGGCACTCATCCCCTGGGTGGGGGTGGAGGCAAAGGGCCACGTCGTTGCAGCAGCTCGAGTTCATGGGCGCACTGCTTGTCCTTCTCTTCCCTTTCTGTGGCCTCTCTTCTCTCCTGAGCACGTCTCTCTGCTTCTTCTCTTTTCTCTTGAGACAGTGTCTCTGCTTCTTCTCTTTTCTCTTGAGACAGTGTCTCTGCTTCTTCTCTTTTCTCTTGAGCCAGTCTCTCTGCTTCTTCTCTTTTCTCTTGAGCCAGTGTCTCTGCTTCTTCTCTTTTCTCTTGAGCCAGTCTCTCTGCTTCTTCCCTTTTCTCTTGAGCCAGTCTCTTGGCCTACCTTCCTTTCCTCTCTGCTCCTTCTCTTCTCTCTTGAGCCAGTCTCTCTGCCTCTTCTCTTCTCTCTTGGGCTTCCCTTTCTGCCTCCCTTTCTTTCTTCATCTCATCCATCCTCTCCTGTACCCAGCCTCTTAGTTCTCCCCCGGAAAGGCCGAGTTCCTTCCCTGAGGTCATGAAGAATTTGAAATCTTCGCTCTGCTGAGTTCTTGCCATCATTTTGCAGGTGGGAGAGGACGCAAGTAATACACAAAATTAACTTTCCAGAGTGTAGGACGTAAGCTTGTATTGGAATTTGGAATTTGTCCCAAAGGACATATGAATGATCTCCTGCCCTGATGCAGCAGGCTACAGCAGGGATTAGGAATGGGAATTCTCTGGTCTCCCAAGGTAATGACAAAGTGGGTTGATTGGGGACAAGGATTGGCAAATGATTGGTCTCCCAAGGTACTGACAAAGCGGGTTGATTGGGGACGAGGATTGGCAAATGATTGGTTTCCCAAGGTACCGACAAAGCGGGCTGATTGGGGACTAGGATTGGCAAGTGATTGGTCTCCCCAGATACCAACGAGGCAGGCTGATTGGGTACTGGATTGGAAATGGATTGGTCTCACCAAATTACCAATGAGGTGGGCTGATTGGGGACTGTATTGGAATATATTGGCTCCCTAGGAGAATTCCTGCACAGGCGAGGTCTGATTAGTGAGAGCGCAAGTTTTACTGACTTACGGGAGAAGTTTGTTCTCAATGGCAATTAGGTGGGTGGTAAATCCAAATTCATAATAGATATGCAACACACACAGTAGTAGTAAAAGTACAAAAAAAAAAAAATAACAGAAAATATAATGCCAGACCCCCCAATAATACAAACAATTTTGCGGAACGAGCCAAGACAAAAGAATGTAAAATCAAACAAACAAATTCTCACACGCTCCTGACTAACTGTGCGGCGAATGTCGGTCAAGGCCGTTTGCCTCCCTGTCTGTTATTTGTAGGCCGCTGGGCCGGCTTTCAGCGATGGAATGAATGATTGAAAGTAATGTTTGTAAACAGACACGGTACTTCCCCAAACGCGAGGGAAAGAAATGGTGTTTATTGAACTCTACCAGTTCTTTGCTGTGCCTAGTATGAAATATGATTTCACCCTATTGCTAGATGAGAGAGAGGGTAATGAGTCAGCGATGCTAGTCTGACTTTTTGAACACATGTTTGCAGACGATTTCTCATGCCTACTTAAATATTCGATTTCGAAATCACGTTTTCACATGAGGAATACACAAACTGTTCATTTAATGGGTTAGAGCCTAAATAACCTATTTGAATGGCATGCAAGCCACATGCAAAGGCTTTCAAAAGCTAAACTTCTGTGATCCTCTCTCTCTCGTTTTCTATTGGTATGCGCCCTAATATAAAAAAAATTCCTAGGTTTAGTCACGTTTGCTAAAATTTCCTATGCTACATAAACACAGTTTACTTACGCAGAATTTCCTTGGCTCTCTCGTATCCAGCTTAGCTGAGCTAATTGCTGATTTTACAGATTGCAACACAAACTATGGGAGGGGGGGATGCAATTGTTACGAGAATCACTGGTAAGGTCACCATTTTTATATGTTTCCTGGTACTGGTAGATTTTAAGTCTCCAGTTTTATTATTTTACTCTACAGTGACCTTGTAAGATAACCAGGACCATATAAAACAGAAAACAAAATGAGATATACAGGAGCTTAGGGCTCTCTCAAAGGGAAGATGAATGAAACACGTGGGTACAAAAATAGGCATATTTACATAATAGACAAGTTCAAAGGAAAATGAATTAAATAAAAGTTAAATTGTTGCTTCAGTTGAAAGTACTCCCAAGTGAGGGGAGGAAAAGCTTGTGAATGCCAGGAATATGAGCCAAGGAGAATTCAGCTACTATCGTCTTTCTGAAACGATATGGAACACAGGTTACAGCTGAATGCCGGAATTGCAGAATGATTTCTACTCGAGGGTGCGCTGAAGGCGCCAAGGACAACCTTGAGGCTTAACTAGTGACTTGAGTAAAGGGCAGTGAACACGTGGGCCGGGATTGAACATAGAAATTCAGGGAACAGCCAAGACACGGGCCCTGAAGTCTAATGAATGCACAAGGGCGAAAGTAACATGACTAAGCAACTCTTTCAGGGTACTTTACCGTGCCACAGGAGTGTCCAGCGCTGATGTTGACATCGGGGCTTCGTTCCAGTCCTTCCTAAAGGCGTCAGCAAGGGGTCCACATGTGTTGTAGACAAAGGCCGCCCACCAAAGGCGTACTCGTGGGTCGTAGATCGGTGGAGTGATGGAAGGGCGCCCTTGAGATGATATAGGGCTGCAGTATTGGTGTTTCACTCACTCTAGGGTTGCACTTCACCATTTTCCAAAGGATACTGGCCACATGGTTGGGTTATAAAGCAAAGGGCGGCAGTCTATGTGGCGGCGAAGGTGGGGGAGGGAAGAGACGTCTTAACTAGTGACCTCCTACATTCAGGTACCAGCTGTGTGTGAGAGTGATTGTAGGATGTTGTGGCCTTTTATTACTTCTGCTTGCTGTAGGGGGAGCGATGGATTGACTCCAGGTTGCCAAGCAAGTTACTGCCCTAGGCGAAGATTATCTTCTGAGTGTGCCTTAATCCCCTCTGGAATGTCCGGATTTCGACCCTGAACCACCCTGAACCAGCTTTCACTACCCCTACACAGGTTCAAATAGACAGAGGCCTATCTATCAGCCAAGCAAAAGAAGAAAGGAGGGTGTTATATTAGCTTATTTTGGTGCTATTCTTTTATAATATATATATATATATATATATATATATATATATATATATATATATATATATATATATATGTATATATATATATATATATATATATATATATATATATATATATATATATATATATATATATATATATATATATATATATATATATATATGTAAATATGAGCATATACATATATATAGTATACTATACAACATATATATATATATATATATATATATATATATATATATATATATATATATATATATATATATATATATATATATACTATATATATATATATATATAAATATGAGCATATATAGTATACTATATAACATATACATGTATATATATATATATATATATATATATATATATATATATATATATATATATATATATATATATATATTATTTGAATATTTATGTATATATAGGTAAATGTGTGTATGTGTATATATATATATATATATATATATATATATATATATATATATATATATATATATAAATATAAAAGATTGAATGGCCAATAAAAACGATCACACGACAGAACATATTTTCAATAACAATATTCTATAATCTCGACTGCTTTTGATTATCTACTGTACATGACAGACTACTTGGGTTGTGTTTGAAATGCAGGAATTCTTTTGAAAGAAATGGCTCCTCCTTTTCTGCTCTCGCTGTTGCCCACCTGCATCGTCTTCGGTGGGCTTGACCACTGGAACACTTACTTCAGAAGGGGACAGTGGAATTATCCCGAGTCCTGACATATTCCTATTCCCAGTCTGATTTACAACAGAGGATTCCGGATCCTTCAAACATCGTTTTCACTTTCCTCCTGACTTTTGACTGCCGACGAGGGAATTCTGGAATCCCCTGTGGGGGATCAAAGTACCGACAGGAATCTGGGAGAAGGGCTCAAGATAATCTCTGGCACTAAATTCAAGCAAATGGCTTTTGCTGCCACGCGTATCATAGCCTACCTGATGTATGTAGAAGACAGAGAATTGAACAAGGACACACCCGCATATGCCATTTAAATAGGTTTATCACCCACGAAATATCCCCCCTAAAAACTGTGCGGAAATTATCTATACTGCCAAGGCTGAACGTATCAAAACATTTTTAACACTTCAGTTTCAAACGTGCAATCTCCAAGAGTATTCTTCATTGTAAAGAAGCTCCAGGCGAAAAAAATTGTGTTTTCTTTTATCTTTTCATCCTAAACCTATATAAAATATGTACTTTATACAGCATACAAAGATCGTAATGTTTCTCTCTCAGGAGGTTCGCAGTTTGGTAGTAGCTGCGCTAAAAAGAAAAACTAGTGGCCGCTCTTCTTACTGTGCGGATTCTCTCTCTCTCTCTCTCTCTCTCTCTCTCTCTCACACACACACACACACACACGCACATATTCATTGCAAGTAACATGGTAACTGAATATATCAGTGTTATGAAAGTGACGGAGATTTTTTCAAATATCAGGCTTATAAAAATATAATGTAACTATTGCCAGTGATATCCGATATGAATTTCTATGAAAAGCTAAAAAAAAAAAATACTTGAATAATTAAAATTTAGTTATTACAAGAATTTACAAGATTATATTATATAATAAATCATCAGAAATCATTTAATGAAAAGTAAATATTTTTGGTAAATCCAGAGAGTTTTATATGTCTGTGTGAATGTGCTAATTTCAGCCAGTTATAAAATCCTCACACAGCATTGATAAATCTGAATTTAGAAAACTATGTATGGTATTACTTGTCAACTGAGTGCTTGGCCATCGCCAAAATATCATCCAGAAATAAGATCAATATATTATTCACTGAACTGTCATTTCAAAGAACTATTGCTTTCATTAAAAAAAAAAAATAATTTGCCCTCATAAAATCTTTGCAAAATCATTGAAATATATTGAATTGTGCATATATTCACACATTCATGTCAGAGTTGGGCAGTAGGTTGGCCCTTTCTAAAGTGATACCCGCAAAGTAAGCGTTAGAGAAAAGAAGGCACACAGGTGCATATTCTTTTAACCGATGGAATGCTAATCGATCGCCCGTGAATTATGAGAGCTTTTGTTGTAGGTATAGAGTAGGTATAGTGTGCGTAGATTCGTACACACACACGCGCGCACACTGGGCAGCCAGTGTACGGCCTGTTGGGAAGATTCGCCCTCTCGTAAACACTTGGAATGTATGCCTTATACAGTAGTTACAAAATCTTCAACGTTTTATTTTATGATTATGTCAATATTTTTGTTCTTTTCCATATTTTTTCTTAGATATAACAGAATTATTATATCAGTGAGCTCACCAGTAAGGACTTATTTCAGGAAAAGAAGAAATAATTAATTAGTAATTTTGTAAATGGCATCTTTCTTGTTTGGAGGTCGGTACAGAGCGTTCTCAATTTCGCCAAGTAAATGAACGCGGCCGATTTAGACTACAGTGACTGATTTTATTTTACAAAAATAGCTTCAAATTCAATAATATGAGTTCGATATCAGTCCATTCATGAAAAATGATAATCACAGATAAATGGGTTAAGGGGGAACATATTTAAAGAGGAAAAAATAGAATATTCATGTTTTATGAGGCAAAATTTGCTAGGGAAAGTTCAATCTAACAAATATTTTACATGCATTTTGGGAAATTCTTAGCGTTCCTTCGTGAAGAGTATTAATATTATGTTAACGAAAACTGGACATAAAGATAAGAAAATTATTTATCTTTTCATTGATACCATTATCAAGAATCTTTTCAAACTATAATGCAGACAATGTGGGAATTTTTAAAAACTTTCGCAGTAACAGTAGTCGACTTCCCAAATATCAGCGGGTACGTGGAGTAGCAGCTACTCTTGTCTCGCAGAGGCAGGAGTGGAAACTGTTAAGGTTGGCAGTGACTTAAGTTAGTTACAAAGGAGTAGTTGATCACAAAGAGTCTAGTAACTCCCAGACACCTTGAGCTCTAATTTATAATAACGGAAATACAGCAGTTCATTTGCAGTGACGACAAGAATTTTCATCATGTAAGCTCCATTTCACCCTACCCACTCTGTTTCACCCCACCCAGGAAGAAACTATCCTTCATTGCAGTCTCTCTACAAGCACGCATTCGTCCCAGAATTATATCGGTGGGTCTGTAAAACTCGGGGGAGTTGTTTCTGTCAATCCGACATCATTGTAGGGATATTGCTATCCCATATTAAATGCCTTCCAATTCCCATCACTCTTACATTTTAGTATTATGATTCTAAATATTATACCTGCTATTCATACCTTGAATATTTGTAATACGAAGTTTTCGTCCCCTTTCAGGGATATTATCTTAAATGTTGTGTACGTGGACATCAGTTTTGACATTTAGTTTATGTACTTAAGTTTTCCAAGGTATTCAACCTGCCAAGTGTTATACGTATTACACATATTGATAGTTCAATTTCACTGTATACATACGATATTTATTGTGCAGCATTTAATTAGGTATTTGGTAATATTTAAAGGTTTTGGAAGTGGCTGGATTAGTGCAGTTCCCCCTTGCTTCATGATGAACAGCTGTGTTTTAGCGGCCGCATCTACCCTTGGATAACTTAGATTGGACATTTTTATATACAATAAATTACTTATTTTTGTCAACTTTTTAATTAGCCTTTTAATATATCCCAGTGTATTAAATAAAATTCAGCGGAACAACAGACCTTTCATACTCTCGTCTACTCTTGTCTTACCTCCTACAGGTGAATAGACAGAAGTACAAGTATTAAATTGTTGTTGGAATTTATACCTTACAAACTAGATGGTTTTGAAGGTGAAAGGAAACGTCTTGACACCTGACAACAGACCCAAGAGACCTCCAGTCTATCAGGTCAGTCCTGGATTGACACAAACCCAACCAAAATCTAGATCATCCTGAGGAGTGCTCCACCCAAAGACATGAAATTCCTTATAAATGAATGGATTGACAGTAGAGTGCACTATAGCACCATAAAGAAAAAAAGGTGACAAGTCTACATTTGGGTCACAGTGGTGACTGTACTCTAGTGGGAAAAGGTCCAGCTATTATATAGAGATAGTGAACCATTGTGCTGGAAGTTCTGAAGGTCATGACAAGAAATAGATGAGTTGGGTACTCGTTGCTCTTGCTTGTGGATAAGATTTTGCATGTGATAGTCTTTCTAGTTTGCTTCTGTGAGTGATTACGCAAGATGCCACCTGATGTGCCAATGTTTTGGAATTAAAATAATAAACTGCTTGAAAAAATTTAGAGAAGACATGTAATCTGTAATTGTAGAACTGTTGCCCTCGTAAAGGCGTCAAGCGCCTCTTCATTTCTGCATTAATCACGTCATGTATATTACCTATTATTATTTCATATTTTTACATATCTCTCCATATGTATTATTGTCCGGCCTTTCCGCCGATGCATGTAACTGCTTTTGTACGTTTATTGTAATGCAAATTATTCTCATTTATATGTCATCTAACAAACAAATTCTTGCCCAAATGCTGACATGGGATCCGCAGGTCGGTGACCACCTTTCTATCCGCATTCCTCAATGTATACCTGGCTTCTGAAAAATGAATCAGTTAAACCCAGACCTGTCGTTTTGAATCTCACAACTGGTGACTTTAGGAGTGACAGGTAAACATGTGGTTTTGGCCCAGCATTAACGGACTAAATATGGCTGCATTTACCTTCAGAGAGCCTTAAGCAGACTCAAAATGGCGACACAGTTTAGGCCTCTGAAAGCTCCTTCCTCAGAGGAACCCCATGCCATTAAAGGACTAATAATGGCGTCCCCGCAAGGGCACGTTTTGGCATTTCAAACTGTTTTGGCCCCCAGCTTTCAGGACTTACGTCGACCACTTGAATTCTAACACCATTAGCGGACTAAATACGGCGCGTACTCGTGTTTTGGTGTGTGACAGTAAAGATGGCAGAATTTGAATTACAATGCAAATCCAGAAGCACGGAAATCGTCTGATTGCCCCTTTCGCCTACAAAGCCAGATGTGGTGGCGCTCTCCCTGTTTTCGTGCAAGAACATTGTATCTTGGTTTCTGTGTGCTAATGCTCACTTCCACGTGGCGTGCATCACAGATGAGAAGACAAAGGCAGACGTTACCATGACAATACTACCTGAAGAGGTCTTCAACAAAATCTCCCCATGGCTTGACTTACAGCCAGACAAGGCCACGTACCTGGCCTTGTAAAACAAGCTGATACAAACATATTCTATGTCTGTCCCTGAAACAGCACAGCGCTCACTAGACCAGTTGACCTGGCCCCTAGGGGAAGCATCACCCAGGGACACCTGGGGCGAACTGCGAGGTCTGGTAACACTGCCAGGCGTCGACGCAGACGGGCGCAGGAAGGAAATCAGCCTGACAAAAGCAATATTCCTGCAGCGCCTTCTGCAGGAGGTGAGGGGCCAAATTAAAGATGCAGACGCCCTTCCCATGGATGAGCTGGTTGACGTTGCACAGAAAATCCACAAGGCCACTAAAACCTCCAAACACGCCGCTGCCCTCGCAGACTGTAGCCTGACGACGGAGGACAACAACCCAGAAAACATAAACACGATGTACAGGAGGAGGGCACCGCCGAGGTAGCAGAGGGCGCGGACATACCCGGCATGGTGCTACTTCCACAGGAGATTCGGCCCCAGCGCCAGGAACTGCAGATCCCCCTGTTTCTTCACAAAAAATGAGAAAGACGGCCACAAGTAACAGCAGTGGCCGCGAAAGACAGCGTCTCCCAACCAGCAGGATTCTTCATCAGGGACAAAATATCAAAGTGGCGCCTGCTGGTTGACACGGGGGCTATGCAGTAGGTGTTCCGGCCATCGGAGGAGGACTACACCCGGACGGCTGACTCCACACCCTCCCTGTTGGCCGCGAACGGAATCCCCATCCACTGCTATGAAACCACGACCCACACAATCTCCATCTTGGGCCGCAGGTACCACTGGCCTTTTGTCACCTTGAAGGTCAAGTTCCCCCTCCTGGATGCTGATTTCCTGGGACACCATGGACTCCTGGTCGACATCGGCAGGCAACACCTCCTCGACACTGGAACCTGCCACTCCCGACCACTCTCCACCAGACCGGGATGCCCGTCGTCTGCTTCACAGCCTCTAACAATTACACCGCCCTCCTCCAGGAGTTCCCAGAAGTTTTTAAACCAGAGCCCCACCAGTTGCTGGGGGCTGGGGTCAAGCACGGCATCTTTCCACCACATAACTAAAACGGGGCCCCCAACTCATGCCAAGTTCCATCGCTTGCCCCCCCCCCCAAAAACTACAAGATGCCAAACGGGTTTTCGGCGAGATGGAACAAATGGGCGTCTGTACCAAAGCATCAAGCCCGTGGACATCTCCCCTACATATGGTTAAGAAGTCAGATGGCTCCTGGAGGCCCTGGGAAGACTACTGTCATCTGAATTTAGTTACCACACCAGACCACTACCCCCTGCCAAACATGCAAGAACTGACGAGTACCCTTCACGGGGCCAAGGTCTTCACTAAGATGGGCTTGCTTAAATCATACTTTCAGGTTCCTGTGCATCCTAACGGCGTTCTGAAGACAGCCATCATCACACCATTCGGGATGTACATCTTTTCCTACTCCACCTTCGGCCTCAGGAACATCCCAATGCTTGATGGACACCATCCTGGGGAGCTGCCCTTTGCGTCTGTTACGTAGTCGACATCCTTATCTTCTCCAGGTCCCCAGAAGAATACCTTTGCCACATCTGCGCCGTCCTGAAATGCCTGTAGGAGAATGGATTAGTTGTCAGGTTCGAGAAATGCACATTCTGGGGGGAAAAAATAGATTTCCTCAGACATGAGATCTCCCCAGCAGGAGTACGTGTAAGGGACCGCATGGCAGTCCTACAGGCACACGTGTGTATGAATCATTCAACGGACAAAACAAGACAATGCATCCGCTTTCTCTCTCTCCCTCCCGTGTGTCAGCTGGAGGGGACTGCCCGAAGGAACACAACTTCTACCATACAATATTCCTGTCTGTTTCTCTTAGCCATTGTTGTCTCGATTCATGTACAATCACCACTACTTGCATTGCCATGCAAGCATTCTAATCATGTACTCATAATGTTCCACTGAATCTTCTGTATCAAACTGTGTGTATGTTTCTGTTTGTGATTTTCAATATATTATGCTGCATTGTATTCTTAATCTGTCTCAGAATCTCATGCAAATGTCCATATGTGGAATTTAATGGCCTTTCCATTGATATATGTTTTGCCATTGTACGTTTCTTATGTCTCTCACAATCGCCACCTGTTTGTCTGTCGACAAGCACAGATGTCCGAAACATAATCTCTGTTTTGCCTTGTCTGTGTGTAGAAACTACTTGCGGCTTGCACAAGCCAATAACAACTTTGAAGATTCTGTACATTCATTCAGTAAGGAACCACCAATAAACTAGACAACACCCAGCTAGTATGTCTCTCAATACTTTCCTTACACTGGTGACCCCGGAGTGACCCGAAGGAGCCGATGGCAGATGTCCGACCCATGATGACGACCCACCCGCCAACGAATCCTTTGCCGCCTCCTCGACACAACCTCTTGGCGTTCCTGAGCCTTCAGTGGATGTCCGACTCTCTCAGATGACCCACCCCACCACAGGAACCCTGGACGCCTCCGCCGCCCCCGAACTCGTACCGGACGACCTGACCAACGAAGGACCAGCCAACGTCATCCTTCAGCCTGCCGCCGTCCTCCTCAAGTTCCTGCTGGCTGGCGCCACCCTTCAGCCTCCTGCCCGCCCAAAGCCCAATCCCTTCACGTCCTTTCGAATTGTCAGCAAGACGATTTCTGCATCGGGGCCTTGCCTGTGGTGGAGTAGTGTAAGGAAGGTACTGAGTGACATACTGGCTGGATGTTGTCTAGTTTACTGGTGGTTCCTTACTGAATGAATGTACAGAATCTCTGAAGTTGTTATTGGCTGGTGCGAGCCGCAGGGTAGTTTCTACACACAGACAAGGCAAAACAGAGATTATGTTTCAGACATCTGTGCTTGTCGACATACAAACAGATGGCGATTGTGAGAGATATAATAAACATACAATGATAAAACATATATCAATGGAAAGGCCATGAAATTCCACATATGGACATTTGCATGAGATTCAAGACAGATTAATGAATACAATGCAGTAGTATAATATACGTGAAATGGCGAGATGTTTGGCGTCTTCACAAACAGAAACATACATACACTTTGATACAGAAGATTTGGTGGAACATTATGAGCACATGATTGGAATGCTTGCATGGCAATGCAAGTAGTGGTGATTGTACATGAATCGAGACAACAATGGTTAGAGAGAAACAGACAGGAATATTGTATGGTAGAAGTTGCGTTTCTTCGAGCGGTCCCCTCCAGCTGACGCACGGGAGGGAGAGAGAGAAAGTGGGATGCTTTGCCTTGTTTTGTCCGTTGAATGATTCACACATGCGTGTGCCCGTAGGACCGCCATGTGGTCCCTTACATACGCCCCATGGCCTCAAAAGCGAAAGCAAGAGAAAAGTTCCCGACGCCACAGACAATCAAGGCCCTTCAAGAGTTCCTCGGCATGGTGAACTACTATCGCCGTTTCATTCCAGGCACCTCCCACAGCATGTATCCCCTGACAGTAGTCCTGAAGGGCAAGCCAAAAACGCTGACGTGGGACGCTTCGAAGAGATGAAGACAGCCCTCGCGAGTGCCACCACCTTGACGCATCATAACCCCACCGCTGCCCTGAGACTCACCACCGACGCCAGCAACATCGCCTGCGGGGCAGTGCTCGACCAAATAGTCAACTGCGTCCCCCGACCTCTAGCCTTCTTCAGTCACAAGTTGTCGCCGGCAGAGACCCGCTACAGTGCCTTTGACAGAGAGCTGCTCACAATCTACCAGGCTGTGCGGCACTGCAAATACCTGCTTGACGGTGCTCAATTCACCATCCTCGCGGACCACAAGCCCCTGGTGCATGCATTCGCGAAGGCGGGTGACACGTGGTCGGCAAGGCAGCAGCGACACTTGGCCACCATCTCTGAGCTTGTTTGCACCCTCACCTACGTCCCTGGCAGGAAGAATCCAGTAAACGACACCCTGTCATAGGTGGAAATCAATTCCCTCCACCTCAGCATAGACTATGAGGACCTGGCGAGGGAGCAAGCAGCAGACCCAGAAACAGCAGCCTACAGGATGGCACTGATGGCACTCAAGTGGAAGATGTGCCCTTGGGAGATTCGGGCACAACTCTTCTCTGTGACACAAGCACTGGCTGCCCCCGCCTCCTGGTCCCTGCCTCGAGGAAGAAGAAGATGTTCTACATCATTCACGGCCTCTTCCATCCATCAGGGCGTACAGCAGCTCGCCTGATGACAGAAAAGTTCGTGTGGCACAGCATCAGGAAGGACGAGGAGCTGTGTCCTGTGCCAAACCAGCAAGATCACAAGGCACACAGAATTAGGCATTGGTGATTTCCCCCAACCTCATTGGCGTTTCGGCCTCATCCACATAGATGTCGTTGGGCCTCTACCGCAGTCTGGGGGTACCAGCTACCTCCTGATGGTCATAGATGGCTCCACTCGCTGGCCAGAGGCGACACCTATGGAGGAGACGTCAACAGCATTCTGCGCAGAAGCCCTCCTCTCCAGTTGAATCAGCTGCTTCGGGGTGCCAGACAACATTACTATAGACAGGGGCTCAGCATTCCTGTCAGAACTCTGGGTCTCCATGGCACACCTGATGGGTACAACACTTCACAGCACAACGGCCTACAACCCCGCAGCAAATGGCATAGTAGAGTGGGCACACCGCTCACTGAAGGCAACTCTAATGGCACGTTGCACTGATGAAAACTGGAAAGCCCAGCTCCCCTGGGTCCTGATGGGTCTCCGCACTGCACCGAGGGCAGATGGCGAAGTATCCCCCACAGAAAAACTCTATGGAGAAACACTAGCTATTCCAAGGGATTCTTCCCGTCATCAGCCGACAGCACAGACACCCCCTCCCAAGGTTGAGGGAACTAGCACAGAAGTTCGTGCCCTGTCATAAGAGCTTCATGGACAGAACCAACACCTACAGCCCAGCCAGCCTAGATTCGTCTTCGTCAGGATAGATGCCCGTTGCCCGCCCTTGACCAGGCCCTACAAGGGCCCTTACCGAGTCATTGACAGGACCCCCAAGGCGTATCTCATCGACATCCACAGCTGGGAGGATTGGGTTTCCATCGACAGGCTGAAACCAGCACTCCTGTTAGACAGCAAAATCCAAGAGGAGGCAGGCAGACGTCCCAGGGTCCCCCCTCAAAACACGCCCGCAGACATACCCGCCGGCCCCCAAAGGAGGGGCCGTGGGCACCCCAGAGGCCGCACTGTGGAAGATCCAGCAGTCGACATTGCCCCCCACCCACAGTTCTAGAAGAGAAGGGGTTGCCTCCTGCTCCCCCAGCGCCTCTGTGATTAATTTTCATGTCATCCAATAATTATCTCTAAAATCATTGTCTTGAGGGGGGGGAGGAGTACTTGTAAAGGCGTCAAGCACCTCTTCATTTCTGCATTAATCACGTCGTGTATATTACCTGTTATAATTTCATATTTTTATATATCTCTCCATACATATTATTGTCCGGCCTTTCTGCCGATGTATGTAACCTCTTTTGTACGTTTATTGTAATACAAATTATTCTCATTTATATGTCATCTAACAAACAAATTCTTGCCCAAATGCGTGACATGGGATCCGCAGGTCGGTGAACACCTTTCTGTCCGCATTCCTCAATGTATATCTGACTTCCAAAAAATAAATCAGTTAAACCCAGACCTGTCATCCTGAATCTCACACCCTCATTATCGTACTTTTCATATAGTAAACTCAATTGTTACAGTAATGCTGCAAGTCAGTCTAAGTCCTTCATCTCATGACTGTAAATTCTTTATTATTCATATTTTGAAGGTTAAGTTTGTTTAAAAAAAAAATGTATTCACATGTGCAGTTTTGGAGCCAATGATTTTTTTTATCTTATACTTTTTTTCATGGTTAGGAATGACCCTTTCAACATCTTAAAAATGAAACTCATAGTTTTCTTAAATATGATTTGTATCACAATTATTGTTCTATTCACTGCAAAAGAAAACTGCAAAAAAAAAGTTATTTACACTGTCCTGAATACTTTCTTTGGTATTACCTATATCACCTTAAAAGTTCTCCTGATACAAAGATCATGTAAATCGTTACTATAACCCTCATTTAAAATCTCTTGTATGATATGACAATCATCATCTGAAGAAGATTACGGACGTAGCATGACATGGCACGAAAACTGATGGTGTTCCAGCAATTACAGCTGAAAGTGTACTGGCTTGCAGCAGAGCATCAAGCTGTTAAACATTAGAAAACTTGGGCATGCATCTAACAAAATTATAAAATCCTTGTAATATGGAAGAGTGAATTTGTTGGTAGGAAAGGCCAATCGTATATTCAGATGAATAATCTATAATGACAATCATATATATAGACATACATAGTTCAGGTGGGGTTAGTAATGATTTCTAAGTGTTGTTTAAGTTTTAATTTTTACTGGCGTGTCCCATACACAGTTCTTTAAGGATTGTATGTTGTTTTAGGTTCTTAATGCAACTGATCCAGAATTCTCTTAATATGTTTCGGTACATAGGATTCGTTGCTGCTCCACATAGAGTAGGTATTAAAATTTTTGCTCCTTGCCTCAAAACTCGGCAGCTATAGCATTCACTCACTTTCCACTTCTAGAATAGCCATTTTCTTTCACTTTTCCGATAACTTGACTCCCTTGCCAGTCAATTTTGAATTGCTTTTTATTGTATACCTGTTGTTCGTCCTTGTATTTTAGCTTTTTTGTGTTATAAAAGCTGAATGGAAGGAAAACGAAGGCAGTACAAAGCTGACGAATGTTAGAAGATATATATTTAAGAAGAACAGAGATAAGTGGAAATATGGTATGATTTAGGTGCTATGTGAATTGTTGATAAAACAGAGCATGCATGAGTCACGTTTACCATGATAAGTTGCTTACCATGAGTCTTTCATTCCAAATTTATATGCATTATTATTATTATTATTATTATTATTATTATTATTATTATTATTATTATTATTATTATTATTATCATTATTATTATTATTATTATTATTACCCTGAAGGACAACTCAACAGAAGACGTTCTCCTGAAGGACAACTCTATGGAGGATGAACTCCCGATTTCATCATCATCATCATTATTATTATTAGTATATACTGTACTATTAAGTCTATTATTTATTTATTTTTTGGAGTGGGTCTATCACACTCATCCTATTCAACTGGGTGGTTTTTATAGTTTGGGTTGCCAGGTTGCATCCTTTCTCCTTAGGAGTCCATCACTTTTCTCACCATGTGCGCTGTTTCTAATAGCACACTCTTCTGCATGAGTCCTGGAACTACTTCGGCACCTAGTTTTTCCAGATTCCTCTTCAGGGATCTTGGGATCATCCCTAGCATTCCTATGATTATGGGTACAATTTCCACTGCCATACCCCATATCATTATTATTTCGATTTTCAGGTCTTGATACTTATCAATTTTTCTCTTTCTCAACTACTCTGGTGTCCCATGGTATTGGCACATCAGTGAGTGATACTTTCTTCTTGATTTTGTCAATCAATGTTACGTCTGGTCTACTGGCACATATCACCCTATCTGTTCTGGTCTGGTCTACTGGCACATATCACCCTATCTGTTCTGGTACCATAGTCCCAGAGGATCTTAGCCTGATCATTTTCTATCACTCCCTCAGGCTGGTGTTCATACCACTTATTACCGCAAGCTAGCTGGTGTTTCTTGCACAGGCTCCAGTGGAGGCCTTTTGCTACTGAATCATGCCTCTTTTTTTGTACTGGTTCTGTGCAAGCACAGGACATTTGCTTGCCATGTGGTTTATGGTTTCATCTTTCTTATTGCACTTCCTGCATATAGGTGAGATGTTATTTCCATCAATTGTTCTTTGAAGATATCTTGTTCTTAGGGCCTGATCTGGTGCTGTTGTTAGCATTCCTTCTGTTTCTTTCTAGAGTTCTCCCCTCTGTAGCCATTGACATGTTTCATCGCTGGCCAGTTTTTTAGTCTGTCTCGTGCACTGTCCATGCATTGGTTTGTTGTGCCATTCCTCTGTTCTGTTTTTCATTCTCCTGTCTCTGTATATTTCTGGGTCTTCGTCTGCTTTTATCAGTCCCTCTTCCCATGCACTCCTTAGCTACTCGTCTTCACTGGTTTTCACATATTGCCCCAGTGCTCTGCTCTCAATGTTGATGCAGTCCTCTATACTTAGTAGCCCTCTCCCCCCTTCCTTTTGTGTTATGTATAGTCTGTCTTCACTCCACTACTACTGCACTGTGTTTCTGATTACTGGTGCTGCACATGTGTTTATGGCTTTTGTCATGTTTCTAGCGTTGAGTTTTGACTTGAGTATCACCTTAAGTCTCTACATATATTCTTTCCTGATCGTGTCCTTCATCTCTTGGTGTTTTATATCCTCTCCTTCTATTATTCCCAAGTATTTATATCCTGTCTCATCTATGTGTTTGATGCTATTCCCATCTGGTAGCTTTATCCCATCAGTCCTTGTTACTTTGCCTTTTTGTACGTTGACCAAGGCGCATTTTTCTATTCCAGACTCCGTCCTGATGTCCCCAGATACAATCCTTACAGTCTGGATGAGGATATCTGTTTCCTTGATGCTCTTACCATGCAGCTTGATGTCGTCCATGAACATCAGATGGTTAATTCTGTTGCCTCCTTTCTTGAGTTGGTACCTAACATCCATCTTCTCCATTACTTTTGCCATGGGAATCTTGGCTACTACGAAGAGTAGTGGGGACAGTGAGTCACCTTGTAAGATCCCTCTCCTGATGTTAACCTCTGCTAGCCTTATCCCAGAGCTTGTAGGTACTGTATTCCAGTTGCACATTGTATTTTTTAGGAAGCTGATGGTGTTTTCCTCTGCCCCATATATTTTCAGACATTCTATTAGCCATGTGTGCGGTATCATGTTGAAGGCTTTCTTGTCGTCAATCCATGCCATGCTTAGGCTGGTTCTCCTATTACTAATCTTCATTACCATTTTGTCTATCAGGGACTGGTCTTTTGTGACCCTACACTTCCTTCTGCAGCCTTTCTGTTGGTGGGGATGGTGTTTGTATCTTCTAGGTAGTTGTATAGCCTTTCACTGATGATACCTGTTAGTAACTTCCACATTATTAGTAGGCAGATGATAGGCCTGTAGTTGCTTGCTATATTTCCCTTGTTCTTGTCCTTCTGTACTAAGGATGTTCCCCCTGTGGTCATCTATTTGGATGCATGGTGGTTTGTGATACAATGCTGGAGTTGTTCTGCTATTCGTGGGTGTAGGGCCTTGAAGTTTTTGAGCCAGTATCCATGGACTTCATCGGGATCCGGGGCTTTTATTATTATTATTATTATTATTATTATTATTATTATTATTATTATTATTATTATTATTATTATTATTATTATTATTATTTTGGAAGAAGACCCTCTTTCAAACATACTTCATTAAAAAGGATGGGTGTCCTGATGCAATTTCTCTACCTCCCAAAGAGTTTCCTCTATAAGGAAACTCTTTGGGAGGTAAATTGCATAATAATTGTCCAGAGTTCATTTATTCCTAAATATTTCAGTAGTTCTTCCTAAAATTTACAAAAGGTGAATGAAGCCAGGGGTACAAGAATGTTGTATTTATACTTGCAAGTGGGATGAGTCATCCAGGAGAGTCTGGCCAAGTAACAGAGGTGTTGAGAGTCCTGATCATTGGACACACTCCTAGAAGTAGAGGTCAGCTGAAGGGTTATCCCAGGGGAGCAACTTGCTGTTCTCTTGATGGTGGCTGGGAGAAAAGGGGTTCCCTGGGTCATTTTCAGCAACAGAGAACCTCCTTATATCGGAGGTGGTGATGGTCAGTGTTGCCATCCAGGATCTTTGTGTTCATTACAATCTGCTGGCATTGGGGGCCGCTGTTGTGTTCCCTAATGTAGTGCCGATAAACTGAACCTTCATGTAGGTGAAGGCAATCATCTTGGAGAGGTGTCAGTTTTATAGATGTAGGAATGTCAGCATCCATTGTCAGGGCACAATATTTAATACACTACTCTCCTCTTCATGGGATCATTGCTAGCTATGGGGCTCTTCCTCATGAAGTAATGAGCAGTCTTCTGGCTCTTATAGTAGATCGTATGGTCAACTTTTTTCTCTTTTCATGGGGGTTACATGGGTGCCAATGATTTTCTTCAGGGTTGCCTTACCTTATTTTCATTTGGTGTTCATGTAGCCCCTGTATAAAAGCTAAATAGTCCTCTCATTCTTGTGGGGAAGGGCACACTTCTCCTGTCAGTACCCCTGTCAATGACATTTCTCATCGCCGTGGCAGCCCAATGGTAAGTGTACCTATTATCCATTAGGGTTTGGCCGACATGTTCTAGGTCATTGGAACCAGTATTCCAGGAAGAACAGTATAAGAGGACATGATGAATATAGGTGTTTATGATTGAGGATTTGAGTTTTTCCAGGCATTCACTACTGCCATTGAGGTAAAGCCCAATGTTGGTTGGCTTATGTTGGACCTTCGACTGGAAGCCTTAGGGAGTGCTGGCAACACAGATGTCCAAAAAGGGGAATGGTGCCATCTACATTTCTTTCACCACACAACCAGTTCTTCCTCAAAGATGCCAAGAAGTTACTTGCCCTTACCACGTAATATTTTTTACAAAGATTTCCTGTGCTATAGGCGAAAGGAAGCATTAAGCAAGGTAAAGTGAATGCAAAAAAAATAATCACGTAAAAAGAATCGCATAGTATTAAAATGTTGTCTAGCAACACTGGCGTAGCGAGGAGCAGAGCATGTATTATTACCATTGTTCATGTTCCTTTGTTTCGTAATTTTGCTTTTTGTAAGCATTATTATTATTATTATTATTATTATTATTATTATTATTATTATTATTATTATTATTATTATTATTATTATTATTTGGAAGGAGTCCCCCTTTCAGGACAGTGTTATTAAAAACAAATGCTGTTGAAATGGCATTTAACTTGTCGAGAGCCTTCTTTATTCTTAGACTTTCTCGTCTAAAGGTAGATGATATAATAAATTTCCAAAAGACATGGAAAGATATTCTGCTTTTGTTGTTTATTTTACTCAGACATTTCAACATTCATGCAGGCAGTCATCGTCAGAGAGAATGAATGAAACCCAAAGGTGGGCAATTATTTATAACAGGAAGGATGGATTAATGTCTTGGCAGGTTAAAATTTCTGCCTCATGGGTGTTCACTGTAAAGCCTTTTTGGCTGTGTTGGGCAGGGATGATGGGGGGATGCTGCTGGTGTTTCTCTCACTGGTCCTACTGATGTAATGGTTTGCTCCAGCGCAGGGGTATTTGTAATTCCATTTTGTTTGAGAACCTGTTGTTTATGAGTCTGTGCTAACCTCGTAATCTCCTTGGTTGTATACTCCCAAGAGGAACAATGCGTGAGTGCACAACAGACACTAGATGTACAAACATCCTTGCACTGGAGCGAACCATTACATCAGTGATACCAGTTGGGGGATCACCAGCAGAAATCCCCAGTCATCCCTGACCAACACAGCCAAGAAGGTCCGAACGCCTGCAGGGTTTACAACAAAGACCCACAAAGCAGAAATAGACCAAAGAAAATTCAACCTGCTGAGACATTAATCTATCCTTCCTGCTATAAGTAATTGCCCATCTTTGTCTTTCATTCTTTCTATCTGACGATGACCTCCTGCGTGCGTGGGGAAACGTCTGATTATAGTAAACAAAAGCACAATATCTTTCTATGTCCTTTGGAAATTTGTCATACCATCTACCTGTAGACGAGAAGAATATACTAAGAAGAATAGAGAAAACTCTCTACGAGCTGAATACCTTTGAAACAATTATTATTATTATTATTATTATTATTATTATTATTATTATTATTATTATTATTATTATTATTATTATTTAAAGTAATAGCTGTCACCATTATTGAAACAAGCTTTTTTGGTTCGTCGATTCTTTCATATCAAGTCAAGGAATAAAGGAATACTCTTTCTACAATGTTTTTCCTGAAGCTGATTTTTCTGTTTGATATTGCCAATTTCAGTGGGACAAGAGATATGTAAAAACTGTTCAGTATTCATTTTAACTCTAATATCAACCCTAAGGAAATATATTCGGCAATAATAATAATAATAATAATAATAATAATAATAATAATTAATAATAATAATAATAATAATAATAATAATAATAATAATAATAATATTCTTTATTTCAGGTCAGTGCCATATACATGGAATATACACATACAATACACACACTCTAGTTATACAAGGTAACATGTGGTAATACTAATTATCGGCAGTATCCACACAGTTGCTGAAGAACTTGAAAAAAATAGACATCATAATAACGGTACAGTAATTATATGGAGAATAATAGAAAAAAATAAACAATGATATCAATAAAAAATACAGATTGCAGACGATTAATTTCCATCTGGGGACCTTAGGTGGTTCCAGAAGTCAGGTCCAGAAGGCTAAATACGAATATTGAGAATTGGAAAACTACAATGATATTAATTACAGTAATAATAAAAAGTAAAAATACCAAAAATAACAACAAGAAATAATAATAATAATAATAATAATAATAATAATAATAATAATAATAATAATAATAATAATAATAATAATAATAATAATAATGACAGATTCTGGAGATGACACTTCAAAGTTACAAAAATAGAGAATAAGTCATTTAAGGGACAGACGCCTCATTATTCCATCTTCCCACAATTTAGATCGTCTTCTTGAAGCCTCACTGCTCAGCGAATTGCTGCTGTTTCTCAGTCGGGTGATCAGACTGGACATTGTTCGCCTCACAATGATTTTCAAATTATCCAGGCGGTTTGCTATGAATACCTGCGTGGCTGAGTGATAGCGAGGAGTGTTTGTGAGGCGTCTCAAAATGTCATTGTGAACAACAGTGATACGTCTCATGGTCTCTCGGGTCTATATAGTTCGTCCAAAGGGAACATCCATATATACCGTACTGTAGCAGTACGAGCGGAGGAGCAGCAGTTTCGTTTCTTCCCGACAGAAGGCAAACCTCCTTGCAATCATGTTGCCAGTTGCACATAGTTTACGACGCCTCTGTTCTTTGTCTGCCATATCTTTTAGGTCCTCCATTATAATGTGGCCCAAATGCGGAAATTCATGCACGAATTCCAGACAATGATTTCCGAGGAAAATTAGTGGTTCTGTAATATGCTTAAGCGATCTCGGGAGCAGCGACATGCACTGGGTCTTGGTTTCGTTGTATAGGATATCAAATTCCTCTGCATATTGGCGGTAGGTGTCGATGAGTCGCTGGAGACCTTGCACTGATGGGGAAATCAGAACCATATCGTCGGCGTAACAGAGGTTGTTTATTGTTGTTTCGTTGATAGTGCATCCGAATTGGGAGTGAGTTCAGTTTGACATTCAGGGCATCTATGTACGTGTTAAACAGGTATGGGGAGAGAATTCCCCCTTGCCGGAGCCCTTTTAGGGAGCCGAAGGTGTACGACAGTACGTTACCCCATTTGACACAGAATTGCTGTGTGGAGAACCAACAGGTAGTTTACTCTGTCAAATGCTTTTCTCACATCTACAAAACATAGGTAAACAGGAGAGGCTGATGATAGGTAATAAATACTCGTAGTTCAGAATTCTTTCAGGATGTACATGCAGGTGTCGGCTGAGCGATTTGCTTTAAAGCCGAACTGGTTGTCAGTAGTGTGTAGAAAGGGGATGTCTCACTAGAAGAACAGACTTGAGTAGCTTCGACTCAGTTGTAGTAATTGCAATCGAACGATAATTGCCAGGGTCAGCTGCATCCTTTAACTTGTTTTTTATTAATGGTATTAAGTGAACTCAGAGTAGGGAGTCTGGGAGAAACTGGTGAATTATGCACGCATTGAAAGAGCAGCTAGCAAAATGTAAATTATCGGATGGCAGAATTTGAAAGCTTCAGCAGGCAGACCATCGCAGCCGGGCGATTTGTTATTAGGTAGGTTGTTTATGGCATCGCTGATGTTACCTTGCGTAATACGATCGGCGAAATGAAACTGAATATTATCAGTAAAGAGGTTATTTACATCCCTGCGGGAGTCTTGATCGTTCATGCAATGCAGGATAGTGCTGAAGTGATCGCCCCACATTCTTGCGATAGCCTCGTCACCGACGGCTACTCCTACTCTCTGTGAAAGCTTTTAGTTTTGGGATGTAGAGATTTATGGCGGTTTTTAGTTTAGATACGACGGTTAAAAAAAAAAAAATCCTCAATTTTAAGCTGTAAGAAGCAGCTGTAAACTACCTTAAAACTAACCATGTTTTGCCCGAGAAAAATATATATTTTACGTCTTCAGTTATTTTTAGGTCACGGAGTATACTATACCGGCATATTTATGAAAGAATATTGTAAAGCTCTTCGTATTTGGGTATTTTTTTCTAGCAAAGTAGCAAATTATACTTTTACTTACCTTCGAAATACAAATAAATCTATTTTAGAAATTGTTTCAAGATTCATCTACAAATGCGTTTCAAATTTATTACAAAACATAGCGAAAATCACTTACTATTGCTGTTGACTGTATGCCAAATTTCTAGTGATTATCAGTCTTATTATTAAGATGCATACTCCAACGCTCGTTGTGTTGTCTTTTTCTTTTGTGTTCTAGAAGAGTTATCCATGAATTTATGGTCAAGTCTATATTAATTTTACCTGATAGACGTGTAGCTTGTCCACTACTTGTAAGATTCTTTAGTTGCGAGAGGGCGACAAAACGATCTCCTTCGGCTCTGTTCACTGGGAGCTTTGTCATATTCTGAAAAGAATATTTGTCGGATTCTGGAGGAATATCGAATTCCTGAGGCAGGTGCTTGTTAGGCATTTCTGTGCTACTTCCTTCCCCTTTCTCAGTCAAAATTTTCCTGTCATTTTGAAGATTCTTCAGTGTCAACAAATTCTTCAAAACTGGTTGGTGCTTGTTCCCCTGTGGATGGAAATAGAAAATTCAGGTGCACGGAAGACATTGGTAATGTATGAGAATTTTGATGTCTCATTTTGCTATACTCTTATCGAAACACCAAAGGAAAAATAATAAAATATAAATAACACACACAAAATGTAATTATATAGATTTTTCGTGTTGTAGGACCACAGATGAAAACTATCTTAGCTGTATTTAAGCTTCATTCCTTTTACTCTAAACACCCGTCTGCACGAAAAGTGTTCTTCCATGGATACAGAGAATCCGACTGTATAGTAATGACTGAACAGTACACAAGCTTTCAAATATTTGAGACTAAGATTTAATTATCTCGTCTCTCCCCGATCTTATCATCCATTAGCGAATTATTTTAATTTTCATTTATATCTTAGATGAGAGACGAATTTCTGGTAAGCTACAGCTATATTAAGACAGCGCTGAAATTGCACTGTAGGCCATAGTATATCTCAGCCAAACCCAATTCTGACCACATGACTTTCAACACTTCGTTGTCTCCATTTTTTTTACCGAGTTGTTTATAATGAACATGTAATATCAGAACAGTCGACGGTAATATATTGCCTTTAAATAAAATGTATTCTGCAATTATTCATAGAGTATTTCTTGATGCTGCAGTCAGATATATTGCTGATTCAAAGTGAAATACCTGTTATGAAACTTACCCCAGAATATATAACTGCAACTGCCAAGAAGTGCACCAAAATGAACACTTTTATGTCTGCCATGAGTGGTGATGTCACGCCTCTTGATCAATCAGTCATGTAGGCCTATTTCTGAAGAAAAGAAAATTATTATTTTTTCGATGAGATTACCTCTTTATAAGTAGACCCTAATAAGCGCTCTTAGAAAATCCCTTTCGTTTATCAAACACCACCTTCACAAAATGAAAACCTTTCGTTTGAAAAACATTTTCCATGTGTATCTAAAGCATTTATTAATTGCTGAGGCTAGCTAATTTCGTTACTTTTTGTTGCGCCCTTTCGTGGATATTTAAAAATGAAGTAGCCTATATTTTGCACCTGTTAATGTGAGGGCAAGGGCTATGGTAGTGTATACGCATCTAAGGAAGAGTAGGCTACATTCTGCAAAAAAGGTTTAACTCTTCATTTTCCTTTCTAGGTTGTTGTTGTTGCCTACAAACAACGATAGTTTTAGGGATTGTTTCGGTAAACAAAGGGGAACAAAGTGGCAACATAGTATACATTATATATACTTTGTAATTAGAGGGTGTGTATGCCATTTATGAAATACACAACGTGTATTAACACATCATAATATGCAAAGTATATTATTAAGGTCAGGTATGATCCTTTTAGTATTGTTAACGCAAGCTATGATGCCTGTTCTAACATTTACGGCTTTTATCATGGAATTTGAAATAAGTAGTTTTAAGGATCCCTCCTAACCATGCGCTGGATGTTCCTTGATCTCGAGATGGGTAGAACATAAAGACCCTGGGGACAGTGAAACAGTACAAAATACTGCGATGGCTCCACAAGTGAGGAAGGAGAAAAATTTGGAACAGCGTGTACATTTGGTTAAAAAAAAATCAAAATGAAAGTTAAACAGAATCTTTTTAGGAGAGTGAATTGTTACCTGGCTGGGTCTAGAGAATAAGGGCGGTTGTGCTAGCTACTAATTGCAAAGGTAAACATTCCTTAGATGTATTGTGCTTGGAATAAATGAGATATAAAGATAATTCTTTGGAAATGTATTTGATTTATATAAGAAATGCTTAAGGATACTGATATATTATATTGTTGATTTTTTGGAGGTTAAGCAGTTTTCTTGGAGACATTCTGGGCAAGGGTAAATGGAAACAGTGCCTACATATTCATCGAGTTAGTGCTGACGAAGGCCTAGTGTCAGTATGACTTCTCATGGAGATGAGGGGGCAGCGTGCCCTGGGCGATGTGCTGGCTATGCTGCTGGAAGTCGTCAAGTTACAGCTAGAGCGTTCGTTTGTTCACTTTCATGGGCATCACACAAGGTGTGAACTTTTCAATTTGAGTACAGGTTAGACATTTCAGAGTTAGATCCCTTCGTGCTCAGATCTGCTTCCCTGGAAGATTATGTGACTGCCTGTGAGGTGAGTTGGAACTTTATTTTCAAGAAAACCTGAATGGGTTTAATTAACTTTATTTAACATGTACTGATTTATTTATTTATTTTCATCTGCTATGTCTCTTTGATTTTATTGATTTTGACTTTACCATGTTTAATTATTTGCATTTCTTTTGGGTCGGTAACGTGGGAAAACATCCCACATTTATTTTGCTCTGTGCCTATTTTTAAAAGTTGTGTTTTTCCATTTGTTCCCTCAGATGTACTGAATCAGAGGTCACATAGATGGAGGGGAATGTGACTTGTCATGACTTCGGCCATACTGACTTATTTTAACTCTTATGTTGTAGAGACTCACTTAGTAGAAACTGATAGCACCATGTTATCTTACTGGGTTATTTTGAGGGTACCAATTCTGGGACGTAGATATTCCCATTTCATTTTTATTTCATTTCAAACCACTTGGCATGTTAGATCATTGAATAAATTATATTTTTTGTAGTCATGTTTTTGCTGTTCTTCTTTAGTCCAGTTAGTGACTTGGATAATGAGAGAGAGAGAGAGAGAGAGAGAGAGAGAGAGAGAGAGAGAGAGAGAGAGAGAGAGAGAGAGAGAGAGAGAGAGAATGTGCTGACCCAGTAAACAGGCTGGCCATCGCTACCGGGTAATCTTTGAGATATAAGTCGATATGACATTGATCTTAAAACAGATATGGAAAGAGGTTATGTCATAACCAATTTCCACATCTGTATATATTATGCCCTATTATACAAGATTAGATAGGGTCATAACTTTATGACCCTATCTAACCTTGTACAATAGGGCATAATATATATATATATATATATATATATATATATATATATATATATATATATATATATATATATGTGTGTGTGTGTGTGTGTGTGTGTGTGTGTGTGTGTGTGTGTGCGTATGTATGTATGTATGTATGTATGTATGTATGTATGTATGTATGTATGTATGTATGTATATATATATATATATATATATATATATATATATATATATATATATATATATATATATATATATATGTGTGTGTGTGTGTGTGTGTGTATATGTATATGTATATATATATATATATATATATATATATATATATATATATATATATATATATATATATATATATATATATATATCTTCATCTTCTTTTAACGTGCTTTTTTCCCATTTTTCTATGAGGTAAGCACGATGCCCTCTTTGAAGGACTTTTGATTTGGCTTTGGGGTAGACCGCAGTCTCAATCGGCTGCCCTGCCTGACATCGCTTAGACCCCGGCAGCACATGTACATGTATCATGGCTGTCCCCAGCTCCCTTTCTCCCAGCAGCGAGGAGACACTGAAGCGGTTAGGTCGACAGTTCGAGACATGTGAGGTGTCTGTTATGTTTTTAGGAGATGTTGGAGTGGCTTTGTTTGTGTGTGCATTAGTCTGTAACACCCATTTGCTTTTAAGCAAACCTATCCGTTGATTACATACATAATCCCAGGGTGTCTACACGGATAGCAAAGTGTCCGCCTCTCTGACCAGTCAGCTGCGGATTGGATCCCGTGCCACAGACCTCTATGTAGTCCGAAGCTGCTGCTCTAACTGACTTGGCCATTGAGGCTCTATAAAGAAAATAACCCTATGAGACCAATAATTAGTTCTGTTGGTTCTGTAACTTATGAACTTTCAAAATATCTAACAAAATTATAGTCACCATTGCTAGGAACTATTTCTGGCACCCATTTTATTAATTCTTTAGATTTGACTGACAAAATCAGTGTTATTGCAGTCAATCCAGATTCACGGTTAATAAGTTTTGATGCATGCTCTTTAATCTCTAAAGTGCCCATGGACTCCGTATTGGAATACCTTAAAAATGAATGGCATAAACTTGATTTGACATTAACAATTAGCCAGGTCCTACAGCTAATAAGATTATGCATTTGTGATTGTAAACTTATTTTCAATGGGGAATTTTTTAAACAAACATTTGGTATGGCAATGGGAAACCCACTTTCACCTGTTCTTTTAAATTTATATATGGAATTTTTTTAACGTCTTTACATCCCCAAGATTTTCCATTTTCCTGTAACATGATACCTTTATGCTGACGATATTCTAGCCATCACACCCAAAAGTTTTGGATGTAAATAACATATTGGCTCAACTAAATGATAAAGTCCCTCTTATTAAATTTACACTAGAGTTACAGAGAGGCGTATGTTTACCTTTTTTTT
>NC_089791.1:71222086-71257086 GCF_040412425.1 Macrobrachium rosenbergii | reverse complement strand
AAATCCTCCTCCAACCAACAGTTAAGAAGATTAACCCTTTGAATCCTTTAGGCTACCTGCACTAGCCCACCACCTTTTTACCATCTCCGTCCTTGGGCTAGCTGTACTACCCCACTGAAAAGTTTTTGATTATTCGTTGCTTATTTCGTAATATGATTTTTTTCCCTTTATTTAGATCAGCATACTAGCGTCACTGGTTCTTAATGATTAATTTCATTCCAGTCGTTCCCGATTAATAAATAAAACGAAAAGCGCAAGATTCTTTTCTAAGTGGCTTTTGGCCACGTTCAGCGGCTATGAGGAGGTAATACACATTTCTGTGTTGCCCACTACCCACAGAAAACAAGAAGGTCTCGCGCCAGGGGTTGTGGCGGGTGAGGGGATGGGGGTTAAGAGGCATGACTTCACGCGGCCATTTTCTTTCTCCTCTGCCCAAGCTCTATGGAAATACATTGTCTCTTTTCAGTATTAGAAATTATGTTTCATTCTTTTAGAAAAATAAACCGCTTATTGACCATATTAATTTTCACATGTATATTCACCCAAATAATTAAAACTAAAACAAGAGTTTAAAAACGACAAATTTAATATTTTTCACAATTCTTTACAAGTTGCATACATATTAAAGGTTAACAATTCTGTTACCAAATTTTCGTTTTGTTTGTCACTCTTTTTGAGAAGCTAATATTCCTATTTAATCTGCGAATCCTGAAAAAAGTGCGGCAACTCGTATATCGGTCCAGTGTCATCCGCATAAAACAACTGGTTTCTAACAATAGTATAGTCTAACTAGTATTTGCACAATACATCTGAAATCTTAGACGTCTTTGAAGTGTGTCCTGCACAAGGAGATTTTATAGGAATCGACGACAGTGGTGAAAACATAGTGTGTTATAACGAGGTTTGGTTGAATGGTAAACAATTTGTCCGGTTCTGATTCACAACTTGGAGAGTGATATTTGGCGAAAGACTCTGTGACCATCCCTGATACCTTCTGGACGAAAATAATAAGTGTTAGCAAGGACGAAGAAAATTAATGAGAAAAATATAATGAAGAAGTACACGTGGAAAATGACCCATTTACCTGAACACAAAAATTATTTCCTCTCATGATTTGTCATTTATTCTTTACCACTGAAATTTTTCCTTTTCATTGTTGACCATATAAAAGATAAGGCAAGACAAAAGATTAACATAAGAAATCTTCTGCAATAACATTCTCATTCTCTCTCTCTCTCTCTCTCTCTCTATATATATATATATATATATATATATATATATATATATATATATATATATATATATATATATATATATATATATATATATATATATATATATATATATATATATATATATATATATATATATATATATATATATATATATATATATATATATATATATATATATATATATATATATATATATATTTGAATATTTATATATATATGGTAAATGTGTGTGTATATGTATGTATGTATGCATGTATGTATATGTATGTATATATATATATATATATATATATATATATATATATATATATATATATATATATATATATATATATATATATATATATATATATATATATATATTTTACGTTTTTCCTGGCGATTTAGTTTGAGATATTCTCTGTGAGATTAGGTAGCAACAATTTAAGGTAATTTAGCCTTGTGATTCTGACTTCGTGGGTCCAGGAAAACGTAAAAAGAGGAAAACAAAGGGAATTTCATATGAGCTTAAGGCTCTTGTTACTGAGGAAGATATTACGTAAAACACGGGGCAAACTTGCAGGAGTGTATTTACATAAATAACGTTAGTACGGGAAAGAGGAATGCTAGTAGATTATTGATCCTGGAGGGGATTCCTACGGGATGAATGAAACTGGGGAATTCCAGACACAGTCCAAGAAGCTTCCACGATATAGGGTCCCTCTGAAATGAGAGATATGCACATTATAGGCCAGTAATGAAAATAGACAAAAGATTAATGAATTCGAAGCTGCACTGAGGGTGCAAAGGGCTTCGCTGAATTAATGATCGCTTAGCACTGCCGACACTCGAAGAACACGGACATTTGACAAGAGATTCGGTGATTACTGGCTCACAATTTAAGTAAATATTACGAGACAAAAGCGTGACTGAATGGAGGTCTTCCAGGGCACATTACCGTTAGACAGGTTCCAGCGTAGAAAAGGGGTCCGTGGATGACTTGCGATTTCCGAGGGCGAGTTTCTTCACGTGTTAGGATGCGGGGGCTTCACGTAAAAGGGCAATAGGTGGGAATTTCACGAAGGGCCGGGCAATGGCATGTGGGCATCCGGCAGGTCAACGGTGGAGCGAACATGTGGCTCGCGGTCGAAGGGCATGAGGAGAAAGTATACTTTGAAAAGGGCCACGTGGTTAGCTAAGGGCACTGCCAGGGGCAGGTGGCTTGGTCCTTACTCCATCCAATCCAGCGCACGTGTGAGGCCGCACCTCGGTTTGGTTTCTCCTTTTATCTCCTCCTATGGGCAGGGGCACGTCCAACATATGGGGTTGAATCATTTCCAGCTGATGCCCGCAGGGGGAGTTTTGCCTGTAAGAAAACGACCAGACAGAAATCACTTTTGCCTCGAAGAAAGATCTGCTTAAAGGGAGTGGCCTTAATCCGTTTTAAACCCTTGTATTCTGACCGTGCGAAGTCTCGATAGACAGATGTGTCTATCGATCCAGCAGCTTGCAGTAAATGAAAACAACAGAACAAACAACAACAACAAAAGAAGGGGAGGCAATTTCCTAGCGAGTTCTTACTAATCATAATACCTCCCCATACAAGATGATGTACACACCTTCTTCGGGTGTGTACATCGATATGCAAGAATGAGCGGCAAATGCTTTACGTTACTCTACATTCTGCCTTGCAATGAACTTTACTACTAAGGGATTTATGAAACTGTGACATTACTTTTAATAACACATTGGGACAAATTTCTTTAACAGGACGCAAGGTGATTTAAACACTTGCAAAAGAGTAATTACTTTAGATTTGGTTACCCATTGATAACTTTATAGAGTGACTCGAACAATGTTAATTAATTAGGATTATAAGACCAAGTATATGAGGCTATGGCAAACAAATGAAAGGAAAGGTTATTGTTCAAGAATTAAAATACATGGTTACTTAATTTTAGATAAAATGCATGCGGTTAGTACAGTCTGCCTTGAAGAGGCTGTATAAATGAAAACAGTCTTTATTTTTGTGAATGACATCCCCTTTACGCGATATTGTAATGACTATACATATTCGCAGTGGTACTTTATCTTCGTTTTAACGTGCTTTGCTTAGCTATATATCCAGCACTAGTGGATGGCCGACCCGCACACAGGGATTTTGACAGTCGTATGCGGGCGAGAGTATTCGCAAGTTTTAATTCGCTAACCTTAAACTACGCTAATTTTATGCGTCCACTGCCTACACTTGCGTACTCAATGTTATGACGGGGTGAGCAGACAAAAGATGTGGGATCTAGGACAAACAGAGTTCTTAGAAGGAAGGGAGGGGGAAAAGGAATAATAATAACAAAAGGAAAATTAACAAGATGTTACGAATGGAAACGTGACCGCATATGAAAGGCGGAACACGTCTCTCGGAGCTTACGAAAGGGGCATTTAAATCACAAGGGCAAGAGTCTATGACTCGTGATTCTTTAAAAAGAAAGATAAATAAATAACTAAAAGAGAGCAGATGATATTGGCAGAAGAGCTAAGGCAAAAAGAGTGAGGGTTTTATTGTGTTCGGCGGGAATTTATCGTCCTTCGCCTATAAATTACGGCCCGGACTATCACTTCAGTCCCAGGGCGAGAAAAGTGCACCCGAAGGGCGCGACTCCTTCAGGAAGAGCTGACAAGCACGCCCGGTGCCAAGGTATGGGCGCAAGGGCGTGCCACTTCTCACTCTGTTATTCTCAATGATTTATACATGGTGTGGGGAATGGTATCCCGTACTTAATTGCCTCTTGTGGGGATAATTTAAGGAAGATTAATAGAGGATGATAAGAGATAGAAGTTCCTGAGGAACGGAAGAAGATAGCGGAGGGTCTGACAGCCCCTTCTGGATTAGAGGTGCCAAGACCTTCGAAAAATGAAATGGTGGCACAGGTGCCAGGGGAGCTCTAGAGCTCTTTGTAAATTACCTGGAAATTCCCACGTCCGTGGTAATTTCGCCTCGAACCTTTCTTAAGGGGACAGTCGTCCTCGGCCGGGGAAGTGGAGGGCCCGAGACCGGAGGGCGGCACGGAGTGCCACCTGGGCCTGCTGCTGCGACAGCTGACGCAGGAGTTTTCCGTGCTGGTTCTACCATGATCCGTCGCGGCTCTTGTAGTTCATCAGCCAAGTGAGATATGGCAGAATCCTGACTTGCAATTGCGTCGGCGACGGACTGAGGCAGAGAGGAGGCGGTCGGGGGCGGCGTGAGCGGCTCGCAGGTAACGATGACCAGCTCAGGCACGGGTTGCGAGGCCGCACCTGCAGGTGAGCTTCTGCGGTGGTCGAGAGGAACCATCTCTCTTAGTGAGGCTGGTAGCGGTGCCAGGCCGGGGGAAGAGAGGGGGTCCTGAGTTGGATCCCGTGAATGGAGATCGGAGTAGTGCTCTGGGTCTGGCACTAGGGCAGAGTCAGGCACTATCAGAGGTTTCTTGGGCTCGTCGGTCAGGACGGACGAAGCTTGGCACTGCTCGGGGCATGCAAGTGGCACCGGCAGGAATTTGGCATCTCCGGAAGGGAGATCTGATTGGGGCCCTGGCACTGGCACTGAGGAGGGGCCGGGCACTGGAATTGGATCAGGAACCGATCGAGGGGGCCACTGTACATCGTACTCAGGTGGCACTGGTAGGGACTGCACGTCCTCCTGGTACCCAGGGGGCGCCAGTCTTGACTGAGGGAGAAGCGGGGGAGGATTACTCGTGCCCACGGAATGATTCGGGGAATGTGGACCCCTACTAGATTGTCGTGATTTCTGTGGGGACTGAAAGTCCTGTCCCAGGATGACGTCATAGCCTCCGGGGAGATGGCTTGCTACTGCAAGATTGCAAATTTTGGATTGGTGAGGTCTTGTGACTCTCAATTGGACCGTAGGGAGTATAATTTTAAGTTGATTTATTCCCTCGATCGTGACAAGTTTTCGTCGATTGATGATAGCTCCGTAGGGAACTCTGTCCCTTCGGATTAGGGAGATTTGCACGCCCGAGTCCTCGAATGCAGTGACTCGGCACGCGGGGTGGCTACCTCGTGGAGGAGTCACATATACGGGCCCTTCGGCGGGAGGGCCTAATGACTTGGGATCTGTGACGGCCAAGGCGACGGTGGGAGTATTTGATTTATTATTGCTTGGGCACTTCGCCCATACGGGAGAATGGCCATAAACCTTGCACGCCGTGCAAAAGGTCTGGCTGAAGTCTTTCCGCGCTGCCCCTGTGGAGGGCGGCGCAGACGAGTTATGGGGCAGTTTTCCGGGAGAGAGAGGAGCCGGTTTCTTGCTCCATCACTGTTCTGAGGAATGCCCCGTTTTCTTGCAATAATGGCAAGTTAGGGGTTTGCCCGAGTTCCCATTTTTGTGGGAATTTGATCCTCCGAGGAGGGACGGGGGATTTATCTTCCGCCCCATGGATCCTTCTTGAGGGTGGTGAGTTTCCCACATGTCTGCTATTCGGCAACACTCGGTGAGTGTTGCTGGGGCTTTTTCCACTATATGAGTGGTGAGGGCAGGAGGGGCGTAGCGCAGGAAATGCTCGAACTTAAAATGCTCGAGTACCTCGGCGGTGCTTGTGGCTCCTTCGGAATCGAGCCATTTTGTTAATGCCTGCTCCGAATGGTACGCCCAATCGGACCAAGTCTGGCCTGTTTCTCTGGGGTGCTCTCTCCAACGTCTCCTCCACCGCTCGTGGGTAATCTCGTACGCCTTTGTAACTGCTTGGCGTACGGCTTCCCAGTTTCCCCTATCTTCTGCTGAAAGGGCGTTGTAGGCAATGAGGGCCTTTCCGCCCAGGAATTTAGTGAGAACAAGGGAGAGTTCCGCAGGGGAGAGTTCGCAGCACTCCAGGACTCATTCGGCCCTTTCAAGCCATACTTCGTGTTTGGACTCTGTCCATTTTGGCATGAACGAGTGAGCTTGGCTGAGGGCACTCATTCCCGCTGCAGGGGCGGGGGGGGGGTGGCATGCTGTCGTTCTAGCATCTGGAGCTCATGGGCGCATTCTCTCTCTCTCTCCGCCTCTTGGGCAATTCTTTCTCTCTCTCTCTCTTCACGTTCCTTCTCCTCTCGTTGCTCTTGGGCTATTCTTTCTCTCTCTCTCTCTTCACGTCCCTTCTCCTCTCGTTGCTCTTAGGCAATTCTTTCTCTCTCTCTCTCTCTTCACGTTCTTTCTCCTTCTCCTGCTCTTGGGCAATTCTATCTCTCTTCCTCTCCTTACGTTCTCTCTCTCTCTCCGCCTTGGCATCGTCCACTCGCTCTTGAACCCATTCTCTCAGATCTTGCCCTGATAGCCCCAAGTCCTTCCCAGCGGACATGTAGAATTTGAAATCCTCGTTTTGTTGGGCTCTGGTATTAGCCATCTTGAAATAATGGTTATATGGTAGGTCTGAAAAGACTCAGGTTGTCTGAAAAGACTCAATTGCAGGAATCTGAAACACTCAATTGTTCAGACTGCAGGAGAATGGATCTGTCTGAATAAGACAGTTGATTAGTAAGTCTGAGGAGACTTTTGTTAAAATTTGATATGTCTCGGAAAGACGTAGTTGTTCTTGGCGAACGAATTTTAATATGCGTCTCGGAAGATGTAGTCGGATTTTGTCACGCTCGGACTTGGCCGGCTGTAGCGTGAAGTTAAGGAGTTGTTCTAACGAACTAGAATGATCAGTCCCGTAAGGGCTTAGATGTGTGTGAACTACACTATATAATGTCTCAAAAGGACTTAATTTTGGGTTCCCGCAGGAATGAGAAATTCTCGCCACGTGCGACGTAGAATTTTAGTAGGAGTCTCTGAGGACTGGGAATTTGGGGAAATTCTCGCCACGTGCGATGTAGAATTTTAGGAGTCTCTGAGGACTTGGAATTTGGAGAAATTCTCGCCACATGCGACATAGAATTTTAGTATGAGTCTCTGCGGACTTGGAATTTGGAGAAATTCTCGCCAAGTGCGACGTAGAATTTTAGTAGGAGTCTCTGAGGACTTGGAATTTGGAAAAATTCTCGCCACGTGCGGCGTAGAATTTTATTTGGCTTGCCCGTAGGACTTGGGAATACAATTCGTCCCTTAGGACTTAGAAATTACTAACGGGAGAACCCCAAAGAAAAATGTTTGCTGAGAAATGAATGGAAAAAAAAATGCTACACACGCGGGCATGAGCGGGGGTGGGGGGGTGCAGGACGTCTGACCAACACCGGAGTTATTTTTAGATTCTGTGTGAATGGACCCGTCTATTTATAGACCGTCTGGGATTCCGGGGAATTTCCCAGGATGAAAGTATAACCGTAAAACGACCTAGTAATTTTCCCTATAAGCGGAGTTTAAATTTCGCTTTCCTAACACCTAACTCAAATTCTAACTACACTGAGAGAATTTCAGCAATGCAAGCTGACTTCGTCTTGTCCCACGTGGGAATTTATTTGCGCCTAAATAACAATTCGCTAATCCGAAATGCGAAGTAAAATTTATCACAGAGGAATTTCTTTTTTAACACAGGACACTATTCCTCGAAGCAAAGAATATGGCAAGGATTTTAACACAGAGGAATTTCGCACTATTCCTCGAAGCAAAGGATGGTTAGCACAGGTTATTTCCTAACTACCTATCCTGAAAGGCATGCTTTAATGAATCTAATACGGCGGTTCTTTTCTCTCAGTGAATACATGCGTCCCTATTCCTAATTCCTAGGAACAGTCACGATTGTAAAATGGTTTTGCTAAGATAAACACATTACTTACGTGGAATTTCCGGATCTGTGTGCTGGTTTTTACACAAAAGGTTCGTAATTGTCTCGTACCCAGCTTAGCTTTGCTAATAGCTGATCTGGCAAGTTGCAAATGCACTATAGCAACACTATGGGAACTGCAACTGCAAAACGAGATCTATGGCCACGTCGCCATTTTTACGTTTTTCCTGGCGATTTAGCTTGAGATATTCTCTGTGAGGCAGGTAGCAACAATTTAAGGTAATTTAGCCTTGTGATTCTGACTTCGTGGGTCAGGAAAACGTAAAAAAGAGGAAAACAAAGGAAATTTCATATGAGCTTAAGGCTCTTGTTACTGAGGAAGATATTACGTAAAACATGGGGCAAACTTAAAGGAGTGTATTTACATAAATAACGTTAGTACGGGAAAGAGGAATGCTAGTAGATTATTGATCCTGGAGGGGATTCCTACGGGATGAATGAAACTGGGGAATTCCAGACACAGTCAAAGAAGCTTCCACGATATAGGGTCCCTCTGAAATGAGAGATATGCACATTATACGCCAGTAATGAAAATAGACAAAAGATTAATGAATTCGAAGCTGCACTGAGGGTGCAAAGGGCTTAATGAATTAATGATAAACTGCACTGTCGACACTCGAAAGAGC
Source organism: Macrobrachium rosenbergii (assembly GCF_040412425.1). Taxonomy (NCBI): domain Eukaryota; kingdom Metazoa; phylum Arthropoda; class Malacostraca; order Decapoda; family Palaemonidae; genus Macrobrachium; species Macrobrachium rosenbergii. The sequence continues at coordinate 71,248,488 of NC_089791.1, read as the reverse complement.
GCACGGACATTTGACAAGAGATTCGATGATTACTGGCTCACAATTTAAGAAAATATTACGAGACAAAAGCGTGACTGAATGGAGGTCTTCAGGGCACATTACCTAAGACAGGTTCCAGCGCGTGAAAAGGGGTCCGTGGATGACTTGCGATTTCCGAGGGCGAGTTTCTTCCACGTGTTAGGATGCAAGGGGCTTCACGTAAAGGGCAATGCGTGGGAATTTCACGAAGGCCAAGCAATGGCATGTGGGCATCTGGCAGGTCAGCGGTGGAAGGACACATGGCTTGGGTGGTTGAAGGGCATGAGGAGAAAGTATACTTTGAAAAGGGCCACGTGGTTAGCTAAGGGGCACTGCCAGGGCAGGTGTTGAGGACTTCTTTCTTCACTCCATCAATCCAGCGCGTGTGAGGAGACCTCAGTTTGGTTTCTCCTTTTATCTCCTCCTATGGGGCAGGGGCACGTCCAACATATGGGGTTGAATCATTTTCAGCTGATGCCCGCAGGGGAGGTTTTGCCTGTAAGAAAACAGCCAGACAAAAATCACTTTTGCCTCGAAGAAAGATCTGCTTAAAAAAATGAGTGGCCTTAATCTGTTTTAAACCCTTGTATTCTGACCGTGCAAGCTGCTCGATCGATGGACACATCTGTCTATCAAGACTGAAAACAACACGGTCAAATACAACAAAGTTTAAAACGGATTAAGGCCACTTCTTTAAGCAGATCTTTCTTCGAGGCAAAATGATTTCTGTCTGGTCGTTTTCTATATATATATAAAACCCCTATATATCAGCTGGAATGATTCAACCCCATATGTTGGACGTGCCCCTGCCCATAGGAGGAGATAAAAGGAGAAACCAAACCGAGGTGCAACACACACGTGCACTGGATTGGATGGAGTGAGGCACCAAGCCACCTGCCCCTGGTAGTGCCCTTAGCTAACCACGTGGCCCTTTTCAAAGTAAAACTTTCTCCTCGTACCTAAAGTCGACCGCGAGCCACGTGTTCCTCCACCGCTGACCTGCCGAACTGGATGCCCACATGCCATTGCCTAGCCCTTCGTGAAATTCCCACGCATTGCCCTTTACGTGAAGCCCCACATCCTAACACGTGAAGAAAAGTGATTGTGGATATCGCAAAATCCACGGATTTTTCTTCGCTGAAACTGTCTTACGGTAATGTGCCCTGGAAGACCTCCATTCAGTCACGCTTTGTCTCGTAATATTTACTTAAATTGTGAGCCAGTAATCACCGAATCTCTTGTCAAATGTCTGTGCTCAAAAAGTGTCGGCAATAAAGCTAAGCAATTTATCATTAATTCAGCTATTGCCCTTTGCACCCTCAGTGCAGCTTCGAATTCATTAATCTTTTGTCTATTTTCATTACTGGCGTATAATGTGCATATCTCTGAATTTCAGAGGACCCTATATCGTGGAAGCTTCTTGGACTGTGTCTGGAATTCCCAGTTTCATTCATCCCGTAGGAATCCTCCAGGATCAATAATCTACTAGCATTCCTCTTTCCATTTTATTAACATTATTTATGTAAATACACTCCTGCAAGTTTGCCCCATGTTTTACGTAATATCTTCCTCAGTAACAAGAGCCTTAAGCTCATATGAAATTCCCTTTTGTTTTCCTCTTTTACGTTTCCTGGACCCACGAAGTCAGAATCACAACAACAACAAAAGAGGGGGAGGCAATTTGCTAAAGAGTTCTTGCTAATCATAATAATAATATATATATATATATATATATATATATATATATATATATATATATATATATATATATATATATATATATATTATATATATATATATATATATATATATATATATATGACTATTTATCACATCACCGTGATTCATATACAATCAGAAAGCTACAAACGTCCTTTAATATCAATTCGCTCTACCTACTAAATAATATATTTTTCATATATGTTTTGAAGGGGGATTTTTTAGTTGATAATAAGTCCACCGTCCCGTGAGGTCAGAACCAGCGACGGACGAGGACTCAGGACTACTTCGCAGGGACCGACTGTAAGTGCGACCTGCGTTGAAAAATCCTGATCTGAAAATATGGTTATTTCAGGTATAACACATACTTATTATCAACTAAAAATTTTTAAACACGTTAACATATATGAAAATATATTATTTCTGGTAGAGCGAATTGGGTATTAAATATATTTGTAGCTTTCTGATATATATATATATATATATATATATATATATATATATATATATATATATATATATATATCAGAAAATGATATTTTAAATATTATTCTATAATCTCGACTGCTTCTGATTATCTACTGTACATGACAGACTACTTGGGTTGTGTTTGAGATGCAGGAATTCTTTTGAAAGAAATGGCTCCTCCTTCTTTTCCCCTCTCGCTGTTGCCCACCTGCATCGACTTCGGTGGGCTTGACCACTGGAACACTTACTTTAGAAGGGGACAGTGGGATTATCCAGAGTTTTGACATATTCCTATTCCAGTCTGATTTATGACGGGGGATTCGGTAACCTTCAAATATCGTTTTGACTTTCCTCCTGACTTCTGACTGCCGATGAGGGAATTCTGGAATCCCCCGTGAGGGATCAAAGCACCGACAGGAATCTGCGAGCACTCGGGATAATCTCTGTCAATAATCTCAAGCAAATGGGTTTTATGGTCACGCCTATCATACCTGATGTATGCGGAGGCCAGAGAATTGAACAATGACACACCAGCATGTGCCATGTAAATAGATTTGCCACCTACCAAATATCCACGTTTACCTTACCCCTTAAAAACAGTGCGGAAATTACCTATACTGCCAAGGCCGAAAGTATCAAAACAATTCAACACTTTCTTTTCAAACGTATAATCTCCACGAGTATTCTTCATTGTAAAGAAGCTCAAGGGAAAAAATTGTATGTTTTCTTCTATCTTTTCAACCTAACCCTGTATAAAATATGTTCTTTATACAGCACACAAAGATTTTAATATTTCTCTTTGAGGAGATTCGCAGTTTGGCAGTAGCTGCGCTAAAAAGAAAAACTAGTGGCCTCTGTTCTTACCGTGTGCATTCTCTCTCTCTCTCTCTCTCTCTCTCTCTCTCTCTCTCACACACACACACACACACACACAAACATTCATTGCAAGTAACATGGCATTCTTTCATTGACTGAATATATCAGTGTTTTGAAAGTGACGGAGATTTTTTTTTAAATCAGGCTTATGAAAATATAATGTAACTAATGTCAGTGATATCCGATATGAATTCATATGAAAAGCTAAAAAAAAAATACTTGAACAATTAAAATTTAGTAAATTACAAGATTTTACAAGATTATATTATATAATAAATCATCAGAAATCATTTAATGAAAAGTAAATATTTTTGGTAAATCCAGAGAGTTTTATATGTCTGTGTGAATGTACTAATTTCAGCCTGTTATAAAATTCTCACACAATGTTGATATACTCGTATCTGAATTTAGAAAACTATGTATGGTATTACTTGTCAACTGAGTGCTTGGCCATCGCTAAAATATCATCCAGAAATAAGATCAATATATTATTCACTGATCTGTCATTTCAAACAACTGTTGCTTACTTTAAAAAATTAAATTGTACTCATATAATCATTGCAAAATCACTGAAATATATTGAATTATTTGTGCATATTTTCACATATTCATGTCAGAGTTGGGCAGTAGGTTGGCCCTTTCTAAAGTGATACCCATAAAAGTAAGTGTTAGAGAAAAGAAGGCACACAGGTGCATATTCTTTTAACCGATGGAAAGCTAATCGATCGCCAGTGAATTATGAGAGCTTTTGTTGTAGGTTTAGAGTAGGTATAGTGTGCGTGGATTCGCATACACACACACACACACAGGACGGACAGTGTACGGCCTGTTGGGAAGATTCGCACTCTTGTATTGGAATGTATGATGCCAAAAGACTCCATTAAACTACGGGTTCCCTCATTAAACACGCAAACTACCTCAATTCCATTGTTTTTGCCATAGGTCATTACTATTTGTACCTCTGATCTTTTTGTTTTGTTTTTTCTGTATATATTTTTCTTTTACTGTTAGTGTGGTTCTATCGTTTGCATTGTAAGGTGAGCGTCTTCTGCTTTTTTTTTATAAGTATATTACTGTCTTTGTTTGTTTCTCTGTTATTGGAAAGAGAAAAAAGAATTTTCTTAAAATTAGACAATTTCTTATTCTTTTTTTTTTTATTTTGAGGGTTTTGTGATTTTGCTATTTTTAATGTGCTCTTGTGTAACCATGTGTGTCCGTGTGTAACGTGATTTTAAGCTTTGTGTGTATGTATTTAAGTGTGCTCTTGTGTATGTAATTTTTAACAGCCTTTATAGATTTTTAGTGACTAATGTTTTAACGTAATTAAGTTTTAGCTATTCAGTACTTTTATTAATTTATTTAATTTTCCATAGAATTTCTGATGATGTGATTATGAATCACGAAACGTAGGAAACAATAAAGGAAGTGTGAATCTCCAGAGTATTCCTGCCCTTGACTACAATTTGTATATATATATATATATATATATATATATATATATATATATATATATATATATATATATATATATATAAAATCATCAACACACAATCATTGTGGAACAGAAATAAATTTCTGACTCACGTCAGGATCGAACCCAGGTCTCTCAGGTGGAAATTTGCGTTATCCACTCGGCCATACAAGTCTAAAATTGGAACCTGAAATGTAACTGCACAAGATAATTACCTGGGCAAGCTAACTGCAGATACCAGTTCAAAAATTTCCCTAACCTCCCGACTCAGCAATGACCCAATGGACAACATTTCATTCGAATTATCCCTTCTGAGTGAATAAGATAGAAATCATCAACACACAATCACGTGTGGAACAGAAATAAATTTCTGACTCACGTCGGGATCGAACCCAGGTTCTCTCAATGGTGGAAAGCAGGAGTTATCCACTTCCCATACAAGTCTAAAATTTTGACCATTTGGAACCTTTCCTTCAGCAACTGCACCTGGAATTACCTGGGCAAGTCAGCAACTGCTTGCATACCAACGAAAATTTTCCCCAACTCTCCGATTCAGCAATGACCCAATGGACAACATTTCATTCGAATTATCCCTTCTGAGTGAATAAGATGAAATCATCAACACACAATCACGTGTGGAACAGAAATAAATTTCTGACTCACGTTGAAGATCGAACCCAGGTCTCTCAAGGTGGAAAGCAAGAAGCGTTATCCACTCGAAGATAAAATCTAAAAGAAGTTGGAACCTGAGAAGAAAGAGCAACTGCACCCATTCCAGTCAAAGACCTGGGCAAGCTAACTATTGCATACCAGTTTTCCCCAACCTCCCGACTCAGCAATGACCCAATGGACAACATTTCATTCGAATTATCCCTTCTGAGTGAATAAGATAGAAATCATCAACACACAATCACGTGTGGAACAAGGATAAATTTCTGACTCACGTGAATCGAAACCAGGTCTCTCAGGTGGAAAGCAAAGGGCGTTATCCACTCGGCCATACAAGTCTGCAGTTGTTGGAACCTGAGAGCAACTGCACCCAAGGAATTACCTGGGCAAGCTAACTGGCATTGCATACCAATGAAAAGGTTTTCCCAACCTTCCCGACTCAAAAATTAATGGACAACATTTCACTGAATTATCCTTCTGGGTCCCTAAGATAGAAATCATCAACACACAATCACGTGTGGAACAGAAATAAATTTCTGACTCACGTCGGGATCGAACCCAACGGGTCTCTCGTAGGTGGAAAGAAGGGCGTTATCCATTTTCGGCCATACAAGTTAAAACCAGTTGGAACCTGAAGAAATCTTAATTCATCTGTTTTACCTGGGCAAGCTAACTGCTTGCATTGGGTCTGAGTCGGAGGTTGGGGAAAACTTCGCTGGTATGCAAGCAGTTAGCTGGCCCAGGTAATTCCAAGTGGCAGTTGCTTCAGGTTCCAACAAACCTTTTAGACTTGTATGTAGAGACTCGGATAACGCTGCTTTCCACCTGAGAGACCTGGGTTGATCCTGACGTGAGTCAGAAATTTATTTCTGTTCCACACGTGATTGTGTGTTGATGATTTTTCTATCTTATTCACTCAGAAGGGATAATTTAAATGAAATGTTGTCCATTGGGTCATTGCTGAGTCGGGAGGTTGTAAAATCACAGGTATGCAAGCAGTTAGCTTGCCCAGGTAATTCTTACAAAAGTTGCTTAAAAAGTCAGGTTCCAACTTCTTTTAGACTTGTATGGCCGGACCAAATGGATAACGCCCTTGCTTTCCACCTGAGAGACCTGGGTTTGATCCCAACGTGAGTCAGAAATTTATTTCTGTTCCACACGTGAGTGTGTGTTGATGATTTCTATCTTATTCACTCAGAAGGGATAATTCGAATGAAATGTTGTCCATTGGGTCATTGCTGAGTCGGGAGGTTGGGGAAAATTTATTGGTATGCAAGCTTAGCTTGCCCAGGTAATTCTAAAATGCAGTTGCTCTCAGGTTCCAACTTCTTTTAGACTTGTATGGCCGAAAAGGATAACGCCCTTGCTTTCCACCTGAGAGACCTGGGTTCGATCCCGAATGAGTCAGAAATTTATTTCTGTTCCACACGTGATTGTGTGTTGATGATTTCATCTTATTCACTCAAGGGATAATTCCAATGAAATGTTGTCCATTGGGTCATTGCTGAGTCGGGAGGTTGGGGAAAATCCTGGTATGCAAGCAGTTAGCTTGCCCAGGTAATTCCTAAACAGTTGCTGCTCAGGTTCCAACTTCTTTTTAGACTTGTATGGCTGAGTGGATAACGCCTCTTGCTTTCCACCTGAGAGACCTGGGTTCATCCCTTTGTTTCAGAAATTTATTTCTGTTCCACACGTGATTGTGTGTTGATGATTTCTATCTTATTCAATCAGAAGGGATAATTCAATGAAATGTTGTCCATTGGGTCATTGCTGAGTCGGGAGGTTGGGAAAACTATGGTATGCAAGCAGTTAGCTTGCCCAGGTAATTCCTTAAAGGTGCAGTTGCTCTCAGGTTCCAACTTTTTTAGACTTGTATGGCCACTATACAGTGGATAACGCCCTTGCTTTCCACCTGAGAGACCTGGGTTCGATCCCGACGTGAGTCAGAAATTTATTTCTGTTCCACACGTGATTGTGTGTTGATGATTTCTATCTTATTCACTCAGAAGGGATAATTCGAATGAAATGTTGTCCATTGGGTCATTGCTGAGTCGGGAGGTTGGGGAAAACTCGCTGGTATGCAAGCAGTTAGCTTGCCCAGGTAATTCCTTGGGTGCAGTTGCTCTCAGGTTCCAACTTCTTTTAGACTTGTATGGCCGAGTGGATAACGCCCTTGCTTTCCACCTGAGAGACCTGGGTTCGATCCTAAACGTGAGTCAGAAATTTATATATATATATATATATATATATATATATATATATATATGATGTGATAAAAATTCATTAATATACATATATATATATATGTATATATATACATATATATATGTGTGTGTTTCTATGTATATATATATATATATATATATATATATATATATATATATATATATATATATATATATATATATATATATATATATATATATGTGTGTGTGTGTGTGTGTGTGTGTGTGTGTATGTATATATATATATACATATATATACATATATATATTCTATATAGTATATACAGTATATATATATATATATATATATATATATATATATATATATATATATATATATATATATATATATATATATATATATATATATATATATATATATATATATATATATATATATATATATATATATATATATATATATATATATATATATATATATATATATATATATATATATATATATATATATATATATATATATATATATATATATCATTATAATTAGCAAAATTCCCTAGCAAATTGCTCCCTTTTTTTTTCCCTTCCTGTCTGCCGATCTATCGATGGACATATCTGTCTATCGACATGCATGCCTACCTATCTATCAACCTGAGCTGGACAATGGGTTAGCACAGTCAGAATACAAGGGATTAAAACCGGGTTGTAGGCCACTCCCTTTAAGTAGATAATTCCTTATTCAAGGCAAAAGTGATTCTGTCTGGCTGATTGTTTCCAGGCAACCCCCCTACCCCAGCCGCGGAAAACGGCTGAAAATGACTCAACTCCCTATGTGCGTGGATGTGCCCCCTGCCCATAGGAGAGGGCATAAAGGGGACAAGCAGACAAGGGCTCGCTCTCAGACTCTCGCTGTACTACATGGTGTAAAGACGACGAACACACTCACGGCCACGCCCATGGCTGGACGATGCCCTTAGCACACTACTTCTCCATCTAACCACGTGGCCTTTCAAAGTATACTTTTACCTTCGTGCACTTCGACTGCCAGCCACGTGTTCCCTTCGCTGCTGGCCAGATATAACCCACTCCATTGCCTGGCACTTCATGAAGTCCCCCATGTGTTGCCCAAGCCGTCAGCGCCCCTACATCCTACCACGTGGAAGATCAACGCCTTCGCCCTTGTGAATCGGGAGTCAACCACGTGCTGCCTTCTTCGCTGGAACCACTTCTCTTTTATGGTAAAGTGCTCTCTAAAGATGTCCATTCAGTCACGCTTTGTCCTTGTAGAATTTACTTAATTTGAGTGCCAGTAATCACCAAATCTTTTGTTCAATTCCACCCATGCTACCTGAGTGTCGGCTCTCAGTGCTAAGCCATTATTAACTCATCGAACCCCATTGGCACCCTCAGTGCAGCTTCGAATTCATTATCCTTTTGTCTGTTTCCATTACTGGCGTATAATTTGTGTATCTCTCATTTCAGAGGGACCCTATATCGTGGAATCTTCTTGGACTGTGTCTGGAATCCCCCAGTTTCATTCATCCCCTAGGAATCCCCTTCAGGATCAATAATTTAATTGCATTTCTCTTTCCCTTACAAATGTTCTTTATGTAAATATACTCCTATAAGTTTACCCACGTGTTTACGTAATATCTTCTTTCAGTAGTAAGAGCCTTACGCTCATATGAAATCCCCCCTTTTTTCTCTTGTTTTATGTTTCCCTGGACCCACAAAGTCAGAATCACAAGGCTAAAGTATCTGTAGCTGTTGCTACCTGTCTCACAGAAACTATGTCAAAACCAGATTGTCCAGGAAAAACATAAAAATGGCGAACTTTTGCCTTAGATTCTCGTTTTAGCGGTTGCATCCCCCCCCCTCCCTTTGTTTTCTGCTTTTGTTTGGGTTTGCATCTGCCAAATCATCAATTAGCAAAGCTACGCTGGGTACGAGACAATTACGAACCTTTTGTGTAAAACCAGCACACAGTTCCAGAAATTCCAAGTAAGTAAATTGTGTTTATTTTAGCATAGGAATTTTTAAAAGTCGTGACTGAGCCTAGGAAAAAATACTAGGGATGCATGCCAAGAAAAAACGAGAGAGGAGAACTGCCGAAATTTAGATTTTGAAAGCCTATGTACGCAGCTTACATGACCTTAATGATAGGATATTTAGGTATTAACCATTTCGAGGAATAGTGCTATATTTCCTCCTTGAAAATCACACAGATTCGGGATCGCAAAATCTAGTTAGGCGTTTATTCACACTTCTCCCACGTCGGACAAAAGTCAGCTTGAATCGTTGATTTTTCTCTCTCTCTCTCTCTTGTATAGCGAAGATAAAGTTCCAGATAGACAAATAGACTGAGTGGGAGGCTAGCGTGAAATTGATTTAGGTTCCCAAAATTTTTCTTTTCCCATACAATTCGCATTCGGGGAAATTACTATCTGTGCTTATAAACGTTCCCCATTCCTTCGTCGCTAGGGTGGAGGCCATACCACCACCCCTAGTGTCTAAAAATAGTGCACCCCTACTCGTGTATCGGAATTCATTTATTGCTAGGATTTGGTTGTTTAATTGTCCCTTGTTTTACCTCGGCCTCGTTCCAGCAAAATTTTGTTTTGTTTTGTGCGTTTGTTTGGGGTTATTCTTTTGTGTGTGTGTCGTCTGCTCATTGAATTAGGGGCCTTTATCATTTCAATATTCTTTGCTTACAAAAGGACACTTCTCCCGTAAGCCCATAAATGTAAAACTTGCGCTCTCGCTAATCAGACCTCGTCTGTGCGGGAATTCTCCTAAGGAGCCAATTCATTTCCAATCTAGTCCCCAATAAGCCTGCTTCATTGGTAATTTGGTGGGACCAAATAATTTCCAATCCAGTCCCCAATAAGCCCTCTTCGTCGGTAATTTGGTGAGACCAATCCATTTCCAATCCAGTCCCCAATAAGCCCGCTTCGTCGGTAATTTGGTGAGACCAATCCATTTCCAATCCAGTCCCCAAATCAGCCCGCCTCGTCGGTAATTTGGTGAGACCAATTCATTTCCAATCCAGTCCCCAATAAGCCCGCTTTGTCGGTAATTTGGTGAGACCAATTAATTTCCAATCCAGTCCCCAATAAGCCCTCTTCGTCGGTAATTTGGTGAGACCAATCCATTTCAATCCAGTCCCCAATAAGCCCGCTTCGTCGGTAATTTGGTGAGACCAATCCATTTCCAATCCAGTCCCCAAATCAGCCCGCCTCGTCGGTAATTTGGTGAGACCAATTCATTTCCAATCCAGCCCCCAATAAGCCCGCTTCGTCGGTAATTTGGTGAGACCAATTCATTTCCAATCGTCCCCCAATCAGCCCGCTCCGTTGGTAAATCGGGAGACCAATCATTTGCTAATCATCGTCCCCAACCAAAACCGTTTTGTCGGTACCTTGGGAGACCAATAATTTGTTAATCATCGTCCCCCAGTCAGCCCACTCCGTCGGTAAATCGGGAGACCAATATTTTGCTAATCGTCCCCAACCAAACCCATTTTGTCGGTACCTTGGGAGACCAATCATTTGTTAATCATCGTCCCTCCAATCAGCCCGTTTTGTTGGTACCTTGGGAGACCAATCATTTGTTAATCATCATCCCCCAATCAAAACCGTTTTGTTGGTACTTTGGGAGACCAAAGAATTCCAATTAATAAGAGTTTTGAAAACCCTTCATACAGTAAAGTCACCGACTGCCTCTCTGTTAGAAATTTCCGTGCATTTATTATACCCGGACAACTCCTTCCTATGCTCTGGGAATTTTTTTTTTTTTTTTTTTTTTTTTGTGTATCACTTGAGTCGACCCCACCTGCAAAATGTCGGTAAGATCTCAGCAAAGCAAGGATTTCAAGTTCGTCATGTCCTCCGGGAAGGAACTCGGCCTTCCCGGGAAAGAACTAAAAGACTGGGTACAGGAGAGGATGGACGCGATAAAGGCAGAAAGATTAGAAAAAGAGGCGGAAAGGGAGGCAGCGAGATTAGAAAGGGAGGCCCTAGAGAGAAGAGAGGAGGCAGAAAGAAAAGAAAAGGAGGCAGAAAGAGTAGAGAACGAGAGGAAGCGCGCCCATGAACTCCAAATGCTGGCACAACGTGGCATTCCCCCCCCCTCCCACCCTCAGCCAGGCCCACTCGTTTATGCCCAAGTGGACCGAAGCTGAATTGGAAGTATGGCTTGACAGAGCCGAGAAGGTCCTGGAATGTTGCACCCTCTCCCCCGCTGACCTCTCTCTAGTATTAACTAAATTCCTCGGTGGGAAGGCACTAATTGCCTACAACGCCCTACCTGCGGCCGACCAAGGGGACTGGGACGTCGTGCGCCAAACCATTACCAAGGCGTACGAGATAACCCCTGAACGCTTGAGGAGGCGCTGGAGAGGGCAAGTCAAGGAAGTCGGCCAAACTTGGGCAGATTGGGCCTATCAGTCAGAGCGCGCCCATGCGAAGTGGTTCGAGTCTGTGGGAGTCAAGACCCTTGTCGACTCCATAGAGCAAATGAAAATAGAGCATTTCTTGCTCTACGCACCTCCCGCCCTCGCCACGCACATAGGGGAGAAGGAGCCTATGACGTTGGTGGAATGCTGTCGCATCGCTGACTCCTGGGATACTCATCACGCCCAGGAGAGCTCCCTGCAGCGCAGAATTATTCCACCCGCCTGCCTTTCAGGTGCCCCTCCGCCGAAGAATGGGCAATCACAGAAACCCGTTGTGTGTGGGTTCTGTAGGAAGATCGGGCATTCCAAAGAGCAATGCCGAAATAAACCAACAGAGCCTCTTTCTCCTGGAAAACCAACTAATAAGTCGCCTGCACCCTCCGCAGGGGCAGTGCAAAGAGATTTCAGCCAAACCTTTTGCACGGCGTGCAAGGTTTATGGCCACTCTCCCTCATGGGCAAAATGCCCTAGAAATAATAAGTCCAGTAATCCTGCCATCATCCTGGCAGTTACGAATCCTGAGTCCTTAGGCCCTCCAGCCGAGGGTCCCATATATGTGGCACCTCCTCGAGGTAGATACTCAGCCCGCCAGGTCAAGGCATTTGGCGACTCTGGCGTGCAAATTTCCCTCATAAGGAAAGACAAAGCTCCCTATGGAGCTATCATTAACCGATGCAAACTCATCACAACTGAGGGTATCAATAAATTTAAAATGCTACTCCCTACTGTCCAATTGAGGTTCACAAGGCCTCATAAATCTAAAATTTGCAACCTTGCAGTAGCAAGCTATCTTCCCAGAGGTTATGACATCCTCCTGGGACAGGACTTCCAGTCCCCATTTAAGTTACCACAATCACTGTCAGTGCCAGGGCCCCAATCAGATCTCCCTCCGGAGACTCCAAAATCGATTCCAAATCTCTGCCAGTGCCACTTGCATGCACTGAGCCATGCCAAGCTCCATCCGTAACAGACAAGGAGCAAATTCCAAAGAAAATAATAGTGCCTGCCCCTGCCTTAGTGCCAGTGCCAGAGCACGCCCCCGATCTCCATTGAAGAGATCCCAATAAGGACCCCCCCTCTTCTCCCGGCTTGGCTCCGCTACCAGTGCCAGTAAGGGAGACGGATCCTGCCAACCATAGCGGAAGCTCACCTAAAGGTGCGGCCTCACAACCCGTGCCTGAGCCGGTCATTCCTACCTGGGAGACCCTCACGCCGCCCCGCCCCCCGCCCCCCGCCCCCCGCCCCCCACGACCACTTCCTCTCTGTCTCAGTCCTCCGCAGACATAGCAGTGAGTAATGATTCTGCCATGTTTCAAATGGCCGATGAACTCAAGGAACTGCGACGGATCGTGATAGAGCTTGCAAAGAACGCCCCTGCATCAGCCATCAAGGAAGCCGACACAGGTGGCACTCCAATACCCTTCCCGGGCTCGGTTCCACTGATTCTCCGGCCAAGACAAACCATCAAAGTCAGAAGGGTCCGTGGGGAAAATACCACGGGCGTTGATTATTCCAGGTAGCTTCAAGAGAGCTCCCAAGCTCTCCTGGCACCCATGCCAACCTGGCACAGTGACATCCCTTTATCCTGCGAAGACTTTGGCACCTCTATCCAGAAGAGGATGTCAGGGACCTTCACTATCTTTCTCTCTCTCTCTCTCTCTCTCTCTCTCTCTCTCTCTCTCTCTCTCTCTCTATGTCCTTTATTCTTCTCTCAAACTATGTCCTTTATTCTTCTCAAACACTTCCCTTCCTTTTTTTGATTATCCATCACATTTATTTTATGCCTTAACCAGGCCCTCATTTTACCTGGATCACTTCTGCTCATGCAGAGTGCCATGACAGATATGCCAACACTATAAGCCCTACAACTCCCCATTCATGCCTACCGCAGCATGATGCATTTAAAAATGCGATATGCCATTGCCGTTAGTTATTATTACATAAGTGCCAAATTGGCACAGTGCGACTGTTGCAGATTCTGGCAAAATGATCCTGCCAGAGGGGTCGCGCCCTCTGGTTATCTTTGTGGCCGTCTTGGGCCAAGAATAATCCTAGCTGTTTACTATAGGCTAAGGAATATAATTTTAGCATATTTTGATCAACATCTAGTTACAACAATTTATGTTTAATTTGTGTCTGCCATTTATTCTTTTGTTATATTTTTTATACCTCATGCACTTAGATGAGTGCCACACGGCACCTATAAAGTCAGTACCACCTTTGTAATACAAGGGGCGTGACCCGCTATCCAGAAGGCGGAGGCACGTCCCCTTGCCTTCTTGTAATATCGGAAACTTCATTCCACCTCCCCCCCTTTCCTTTGCTTGCTTATCCTAAAAGTCTAACGTAAAATCCACATCGTAGAGTAAAATTAGTGAACCCTTAAAATGATTAAATAAGCCTTCAGCTAAGATAATTTTACCTCCCTTTTGATCACACCCTTTCAGGTGCTTATCATAAGTGTTATAAGAGTGTCAGTGTCATGAGATTCGGTGCCAAGTCTGGCACGGGTCTACCAACCGACGTAAATTACAATGTCAATTAAACCCAAGTGTATTTCGTCATTTCAACGCTGCTTAAAAGGCAAACTAACAGCATGCATTTAGGGGATATCTAGAATTAAGTAACCATGAATTCTAATTCTTTAACATCAACCTTTCTTTTCATTTGTTTGCAACAGCCTCATATACCATGGCCTTATAATCCTACTTAATTCACATTGATCGAGTCACTTTATAAAGTTATCACTGTATACCCAAATCCAAACTAATTACCCTTTTGCAAGTGTTGAAAATTACTTTATGTCCTGTAAGAGTAATTTGTTCTAGTATGTCATCAACAGTAATGCCACAGATTTTCATAAATCCTTTAGAAGCAAAGTTCATTGCAAGGCAGAATGTAGAGTAACATAAAGCATTTTCCGTTCATTGCTTCATTAAATCGATGTTCACACCCGAATGAGCGTGTGTACATCATCTTGTGTGGGGAGCTATTATAATTAGCAAGAATTCACTAGCAAATTGCTCCCTCTTTTTTTTGTTTCCTGTCTGCCGATCTATCGATAGACATATCTGTCTATCGACATACGTACCTACCTATCTATCAGCCTGAGCTGGACAATGGGTTAGCACGGTCAGAATACAAGGAATTAAAATCGGGTTGTAGGCCACTCCCTTTAAGTAGATAATTCCTTATTCGAGGCAAAAGTGAATCTGTCTGGCTGATTGTTTCCAGGCAATCCGCCGCCCGAGCCGCGGACAACAGCTGAAAATGACTCAACTCCCTATGTGCGTGGATGTGGCCCCTGCCCACAGGAGAGGGCAGAAAAGGGACAAGCAGACAAGGGCTCACTCTCAGACTCTCCCTGTACTACATGGCATAAAGACAACGAACGCACTCACCACCATGCCCATGGCTGGATGACGCCCTTAGCACACCACTTCTCCATCTAACCATGTGGCCTTTCAAAGTATACTTTTACCTTCGTGCACTTCGACCGCCAGCCACATGTTCCCTTCACTGCTGGCCGGATATAACCTACTCCATTTCCTGGCGCTTCGTGAAGTCCCGCATGTGTTGCCCACGCCATCGGCGCCCCTACATCCTACCGCGTGGAAGATCAACGCCTTCGCCCATGTGAATCGGGAGTCATCAACGGGCCGCCTTCTTCACTGGAACCACTTCTCCCTTACAGTAAAGTGCTCTGAAAGATGTCCATTCAGTCACGCTTTTTCCTCATAGAATTTACTTAATTTGAGTGCCAGTAATCACGGAATCTTTTGTTCAATTCCACCTGTGCTACTCGAGTGTCGGCTCTCAGTGCTAAGCCATTATTAACTCATCGAACCCCATTGGCACCCTCAGTGCAGCTTCGAATTCATTATGCTTTTGTCTGTTTCCATTACTGGCGTATAATTCGTGTATCTCTCATTTCAGAGGGACCCTATATCGTGGAATCTTCTCGGACTGTGTCTGGAATCCCCCAGTTTCATTCATCCCCTAGGAATCCCCTTCAGGATCAATAATTTAATTGCATTTCTCTTTCCCGTACTAATGTTCTTTATGCAAATATACTCCTGTAAGTTTACCCACGTGTTTACAAAAGATCTCCTTTCAGCAGTAAGAGCCTTACGCTCATATGAAATTCCCCCTTTTTTTCTCTTGTTTTATGTTTCCCTGGACCCACAAAGCAAGAATCACAAGGCTAAAGTATCTCACAGAAACTATCTCAAAACCAGATTGTCCAGGAAAAACATAAAAATATGTATATGTATATGTATATATATATATATATATATATATATATATATATATATATATATATATATATATATATATATATATATATATATGTGTGTGTGTATGTATATATATATATATATATATATATATATATATATATATATATATATATATATATATATATATATATATATATATATATATATATATATATATATATATATCCAAACAAACAGCGGCCACAGCAGATATACATCAGTGGGGAGGCAGACATGAAGACTTGTTAAAAAGGGTCGATTTATTCCCGACGTTTCGTAATGTCTTCATTACATTTTCGAGGGCTGTACAAAATAAATAACATAAATTACAAAAAGGTTACAAATTTAAATTTAAAAAATTAAGATTGCACAATGGATTACAAATTAAAAAATTAAAAAAATAGAAGGGACAATTAAAAAGGTAACATAAAAAACAAAACTAAATCTCTCTAAAAAAATATACAATATAAAAAGTAAGCAGATCTGGACCAACCTATTCAGTGGCAATGTTAAAACTGAACAGAAAACAAAAGACTAAGAGAGGTACAGTGTGCCGGCAGAGGTTTGGCTGTTTAACAAAGGGACGAGTCGTTTAATCATTAATGATTCGAAAATGGCCAATTCATGGCTGCTAGAAGCTCGCCCTAAAACAGAAAAATCCTTATTTTCAATTGAAGTTTTACACATCCTTGAATGATTTCTAATATTCGAAAACTCTGGGTTTGTAATTTTACTGCCTGTCCTATAGCTTACTCCACGATGAGTCTCTGCATACCTTCAGAAGCTTCCTGGTGGATCTAATATAAGTTCCTAAATTACATTTAGGACACGTATAGCTATACACACACCCGGAGGACATATAAGGGCATAAACAATCCATCTTTGTACTTAAATAAAGACCCGATGGTGAGAGGATTGACAGGTATCAGGTGGACCTTAATGGCTCCAAACTTACTTTGATTCTGTTGTGAAAAGTTTTTTCTAAAAGTGTTATCAAATAACAACGGAAATTTATCATAAAAATTCAATTTAGGAGCAGTGTAAATTGTAGGCTTGAGGGAGAAGTACTTGTCTAGAAGCGTGTGATAATATTTTCAGAAAAAAATTTTCACAACAGATCCACAGTAAGTTTGGAGCCATTAAGGTCCACCTGATACCTGTCAATCCTCTCACCATCGGGTCTTTATTTAAGCACAAATATCGTTTATGCCCTTATATGTCCTACAGGCGTGTGTATAGCTATCTGTGTCCTAAATGTAATTTAGGAACTTATATTGGATCCACCAAGAGGCTTCTGAAGGGACGCATAGACTCTCATTGTGGAGTAAGCTATAGGACAGACAGTAAAATTACAAACCCAGAGTTTTCGAATATTAGAAATCATTCAAGGATGTGTAAAACTTCAATTGAAAATAAGGATTTTTCTGTTTTAGGGCGAGCTTCTAGCAGCCATGATTTGGCCATTTTGGAATCATTAATATATATATATATATATATATATATATATATATATATATATATATATATATATATATATATATATATATATATATATATATATATATATATATATACATATATATATATATATATATTTTTTTTTTTTTTTTTTTTTACATATTTTCGTGTCTCCTTTGTAGCCGGACAGGAAATAATTCAATTTCTGAACAAAATCACTTCTCAGTTAACTGGTAGGCTTGATTTATTGGCGGGTAGGTAAGTTAGGTCCTATTTTGAACTAAGGAAGCATCTCCGCATTACCTGAGCAGGGGCAAGGACAATAGCACCCCTTTGACCCCCCTTGTTATTACGTGTCCAGTAGCTGATGCCCCTCCATTAGTGATATAGGCGAATCCAGGCTGTGAGGTAGACAAGGAACTTAACCTTTAAGTACTTAACCATAAGACCTATTTTTCTCCACACTTTTGCTGGCTGTATGACTAAATTGCAGGATGACTGACCTAGGCCAACGGACGCCAACGCCGCCAGATATGCATCTCACCTTGAAAACCACAGGCGACTCGGTACCCAGACGGCGATACAACAGGTCACACTGCTCTCCACTCCTTTTTCTTCTGGAGGGACTAAGGGCGTCGGACGACCCATCATTGTATGTTAAGCACAAATATCCGCAGGCCTAAAAAGCCTCAAGCCAGTCTTTTTCTCTCAGAGAAGTTCTCTCTTTCTAATTTTTTCGACTTTTCACTTTTCATTCTCCAAACCGTTTGTTAAGAACCTAATGCCAAAGCAGCCCAGAATTCGCCCCAATGACTTGCCCAAACCTCAAGCTAACTCAATTCAGTGATCAGTAGTAGCTTACTCCCTCCATAGTGTTACCACAGGCTAATCAAATCTAATTAATCAACTCCTCCATGGTGCATTTTTTATTAGTGAGAGAGAACCGTCTTTGTGTGTATAATGCTAATCCTGGACCTTTCTTCCAGGTTACTCCCTACTGTCTGCTCAGTCGACCCAACCTTGTGAACTCTAATCATCTTAAAAGTACTGCCATTCCAATAAATGCAAGACTTCCCTGGTACACAGTCCGGGGAGCAATAACCTGTTCCCCTTTTCGTTGCACACAAGAGAGCCTAATTATTCAAGACGAAATTAACTTGTCATATGCAGAAGTTTATTATGCATTGCCAATTTGCCTTTTTTCATTTTTTTGAGTTTACTTGCTATATCATCAGCCTTTCATATTACCTCCTTGGTTGTTTTTTTCTGTATATAAATTCAATTTAATGTAATTTTCTAACCATTTCCCATGGCGACCTTCCACTCACTACTTAACTAATGGTAAGTTGTCCTTTTTCCCCTTCATTTTGTTACAGGCTGGTATTCTTTGTTGGCCCCTTAAGGCAGTAACTGAATAAAAACCCCCTTTCATCCCTCCAACGGACCCAATCTGTAAAAGTGACGACCTAGAACCAGGATTCCTATAGACTAGCAATAACTAGCGTCGCTAACTGCTAAAACTAGGAATGACTGAACCAGGAATAAATCATTCATTTAACTTAATTTCATTATTTTACAAAGGCATAAAGGCAACTGAAGCAAGAGTACCCAGGTAAAGGTTATTATCATAAGTCTTGTAACATTAAGGATACGTAGGGCCAAATAAGAAAGTGATATTATTTTTCTAAGAGAAAAGAGTAAAAACACAACAAGTCAATTTTGTTAGAATCCTTCATAAAACAGGAGAAAGAGCATAGGTTTTAAGTTAGCGAGACAGAGGGGCAGCCGTGAACTTACCTACTGCAAACTTCCCAGTTGTAGGGGGTAGTTCTGTTGTGTTGCCAGATGAATGAGCAGTAGGAAGTGTTTACTAGGGAATTATCGCATGTGTTAGCCGTGAACAGTTAGCTAGGAGTTTTGTTCAAGAACAGTCACTGCAGAGAAAGTGTACAATTTCTCTGTCTGTGGTATAGAGACTGAATGTACAATAGCTAAACCACGTGTAGCGGTCTCTGGCATCCCGAGACCGAGCAAGTAAGCAGTCGCTGTGTTCAGTTTGCGCAGGCACGAATCATTCCACTGATCCCAACAATAAAAAACATTCCAAGCACAGTCATTTAACAAAAACTTACATTTGATATTCAGTAATGTAAAGGCATTGCTGATGTTTAAAATTAAATAATTCAATTTTGCATTAAAAATTCTGCCTTCAGCCAAGAAAGTAGAGTGTTTTTTTCTTTTCCCTCCAATTTCACTCTCCCATCCGCCTCTCTCGTGCAACAAAGCGAGCGAGTGAGCGATCAGCTGTTCCACCCTCGCGACTCAATTCCACACCTTTTGTTCATGCTGAACAAAATTTCATTGCTTTTCACCCTAACGTAAACCTTCATGAAGACTTGAAATATCTTTGGAAATAATTTGCAACCCTTTACCCACCATCACTTGTCATGATGGCCGTGAGCCAGTAGAAATTACGTAAATACCAAAAGTTCATTTAAAAAAAAAGTAACTTAGCGTAAATTTTGCAAACGTCATTCATCTTAAGCAAAGGAGTAACTTAACTTATAACGAATACGTTCCATTACCATATGCTCTCAGAGAGAGAGAGAGAGAGAGATTCTTCCTTTTCATCATAACGAAGGGCATATCAACAATTAATCAATGAGTATTCGAAAACAAACCCACAAATTTTTAAAAGTCAAGTACAATAAGGATTTTCTTTTAATTTTAGTCCAACCGTGATTTTTAAGGTCCAATTTCATTATTTCTTTACTCATTCGCACATAGTGTGCGAATTTATACATGCGCCAGTGTTCATTGAATTATCTCCCCTCTCTTCTTTTTTTTCCATTAAGGGCTTCAGCTGGGGAGTAAATTCTCGAGTGTCATAGAGCATACGGACCGCCATTTAATTACACATTTATCAACTGCCATGCATGAGTGGGAACTCATTATCCAAGCCTTGTGTATGCTGCAAGCACCAAATTGCATATTGCATGCAAACCCCATAACTTCCCTTTCCTCACGTCAGGGAGAAGGTTTCCTTTCCTCATGTCAGGAAGTAACCAGTAGTTCTTAGGACTAGCCACCCGCGAGTGCACGCCCAAGGGTTCCTGTTTCCATAATGCCACTGATCTGAGGCACTGCCAACCAATTAAGCTACTGAAGCACTCACCCTTTCTCCTTTCCCTCTTACTCCTTACTTTACCTTCTGCCTCAGGCAGAGTGCCATTTCTTTCAGTGCTGTTTGATTGCACTGACCTCTTAGTGTTGCTCCCCAGAGCACACCGGCACCACAGCACCACCAAATCAAAGTAATCACTTATAAGCCACTGCACCTGTACCTGAGATACAGAGTGCCACCAACAGTGTATCCGCCCATAAGGACCGTAGCGCCTTCAGGATCACTCCCATTTCCTAAGTGTTTCTGCCCATTAGGAAAATCATACCTTCAGGATCACTTCCATATCTACCAGCATATCCGCCCATAAGGATCAGACTTCCTTCAGGACCGCTCCATCAGTGTGACCTTTGCACTGCACACTCAAGCACAGTGCCAACTTATTGAAAGGGTGCCATCCCACTGAAGTGCCACCACATTATGGGACACTTCCACCTCGTCACAGACCATAGTCCTCATCATAAACTACAACCATGTCTCTAGAACAGCGCCAAGCCCTCATGAACATGGGCAAGGACGCAGGTTTCACGGGACAGAAACTCACCCAAAGGGTGATAGAGCAGCTAGAAGAGCAGAAGAAGTATGAAGAAGAGCAGAGGAATGAGGAAGCTGAACAGAGGCGGCTGGGATATGAAAGAGACGAAAGGAGAAGACAGCACGAATTAGCCCTTAAAGAAAGCGAGCAAGCTCTCCGGGCAAGCGAGCAAGCCCTCAAGGAAAGCGAGCTGGCTCTCATAGAAAGGGAGCTCAAGGTGGAGAGAGCAAGGAAGGAAAGCACTGAAGCTATAGCAGTCCAACAAGCCTCCAACCCTACACTTGCTGCGCCAAATGCGCCACTCTCAAGGCTTAATTCTCTAGTCCCCAAGTGGACTGATGAAGAGCCAGAAGCGTGGCTAGAAGAGACTGAGGCACTCTTCGACAATTTCAACACCCTGACCAAACACCTGGAAGGAAAAGTAAAGGCAGCCCTCCGCTCGCTGGCGTAGAGTCAAAGAGGCGATATGACTGAAGTTCGTGAGGTCATCGCCAAGGCCTACGAGATAACCCCTGAGAAATGGAGACAACATTTCCGAGGTCTTGCCAAGGAAGTTGGTTTGGTCCTGGATGGAATGGGCCTGTCACATGACCCAGTCTGGTACCTGCTGGTTCGTCTCCCCCTCATGCACGACCTTGAGGACTTATTTAATAGGACCATGCTGAAAGATCTTTTCCAATGTTTGCCTGGGTCCCTTGCTGTATATCTCAGCGATAAGCAACCCACCACACTTACGGAAGCCTGCCACTTGGCCGACACCTGGGAAACTTTTAACCAGTCCCACAGCACATCTCAGTGCCGTATAGTGACACCCAGATACCACTCAGGCTCAACTCGCCCAAAGAACCCACTTGCACCAACTGCAAGAAGTTCGGTCATGCCAAAGCTGATTGCTGCTTTAAATTGAACAACAATAGGCGGCCTACCAACTACCACCAAACTTCCCCTCCTTCCGTGTCTGCACAACCTCCTCAACAAACCGTCACTGCAGGAAGATCAGCCCATCCCAAGGGAATCTGCCGAGACTGTGGAACTCCAGGGCACCATTCTGCCGGATATCCTGCCTGCCAGAAACATGTGTCCTATCCCAGGCACATCAATGTGATTAGTGCCACATCCTCCATAGCTGTACCGCCAGAGATGTCTCACCCTGAGCAGGTCTGGACACAGTCCGTCTCAGTGGCACCTTTGGATGGCTCTAGCCTACCAGTGAACCTGCCAGCCACAGTAGACACTGGCTCAGACATTAGCCTGATTGATCAGGCCCAAGTGCCAGCCAGTGCCACTGTGGATGAAAAGACCAGGTGGACGATGACCTGGGTAGAAGACCACTCCAAGAACATTCCAACTCTCAAACTCAGGGTAACCAACCCTTGGGGGACTCAACCTCACTGCCTTGGCATTGTGAAAAGCATCCGGCATGGAGTGGAGTTCCTGGTAGGACGAGACATTCTCTGGGGATGTCCGTCCCTCGAGCCACTCTGTTGCCTATCTACCCCCACCAGGGAGGCCATTCCAAACCAACCTGACCGGGACACAGCCACTGTGACAGCCGTGCCACCGTCAGCCCAATCTTCCGTTCACCAAGGTATGCAACAGAGAGAACATCCTACAACCCACTCCAGGCCTAGTCCTCAGTCTGCACGACAGGATGGCCACCAAAAATCTCTTCCCTCACCACGAAGGGACACCACCCGGTACCCCTGCAGGATCTGCAATGTAAGAGGGCACTCTGAAAACTGGGCAAGGTGCCCCAGCAAGCTAGCCACAGCGGATACCACCACCACAACAAATCTAAGAGGCTCTGCCCCCCACCCAAGACAGGAATCTGTCTCCCCCTACTCCGGGTACACCAAGGGGTTTTGCACTCCCGGGTCCCTCGTCAGCCACGCCTGACTCCAATCCTCTTCCAGTGCCACTTGAGAGCACTGGGCAGTGACAAGCCCCACCTATCTCGGACGGAATCCCTATACTAACGTCAATCCCCATGCCTGGCCCCAAATTAGTGTCAGTGCCAGATTCAAACCCTAACCTGGATCCTCCTATGGGAGATCCTCCAAACCTCATCGAATTAGTCATTGCCCATTGTGAGTCTTCAACCCCTGATGTTTCTTCTTCCCAATCTCTTTCCACTGCTGAGGATGACCCTCTGGCAAACCTGGATGTTACACCTTCTGGTCGACCAGGAACTGTCTGGCCCGGACACAGACACTGGATCCACCCTTACGACGGTTGTTGCAGCAGCCAGAGTAGGGAACCAGCTCATAGCTACTAGGGCTACCCCTGATCCTGCTCCTGACAGCACTTCTGGCCTTTCCCAAGAGTCAGTGCCCTCGTCACCTCCTAAGAATGGCATAGCCAGACCTTGGAGGCCCTTGAAGAAGAAGAAGAAGGGGCAGAAAAGATTCACTTAGCCAACCAGAGCCACAAACTCTCCTTGGCACCCATGTCCCATTGGCATGGTCCACCCCAGAGTGATCTTGGCACCTACCCAGAGAAGGTAGCCTGCGTGATCTCTGTCCAAGTAGACTAACCACTAACACCCTAGGCATTTTTTAATACTAACCTTGTGACTAGCATCATCTAACTATCCAAAACTCAAGCTGGTACACCCCCTGGTTACTTACTATAATAAACCCTTCAGGTTATTCATGTTCACAGTTATTGCGTGTATTATTCATAAAGCATTGTGTAATCTGTAATTAATTGCATTTAGTTAGGTCCATGTCATTAGTAGTGCCAGAGCCATAGGATAGTAGGCTATGTCAGAGATTTACCATGTGCCCATTGCCTAGGGGTAGAGTTCCCCTATCGTCAGAGACAACCAGTAGAAATTGTGTATACCATTGTGTAGGTTAGGCTCTGCTGTAGTAAGTGAGTTAGCAACACAAGTACCCATCTTAGCAATTAGGTAAGTCAATTTAGCTATTGCAGTGCAAAAGCACAATTCATGTAGGGATGCTAGATGTCTAGTCGGGAAGAATAGCTTACTTAGCCAAGACCTTCACGGCCGAAAGGGTGTGAATGCCCTTTCAAAGGGGGGACCTTTCACGTATTCTCATTCCTCCCTCTTAGCCAGCCAGGAAATAATTCGAATTTCTGAACAAAAACACTTCTCAGTTAACTGGTAGGCTCAATTTATTGGCAGAAAGGTAGGTTAGGTCTTATTTTGAATTAAAGAAGCATCTCCGCATCACCTGAGTGGGGGCGAGGACAATAGCACCCCTTTGACCCCCCTTGTTGTCACGTGTCCAGTAGCTGATGCCCCTCCATTAGTGATATAGGCGAATCCAGGCTGTGAGGTAGACTATGAACTTAACCTTTAACCCTTTAACTGTTTAGTACATACATATCGTAGCGCGACAAACCTACCTGAGCCGTTTAGTACGTATATATATGGAGAGCAGATGTTTTGACCATGGCATTTAGTACGTATATATACAATTGATTTTTCCTGCCTTCATTTCAAGGTTAATCCACTAAAATATGATTTCTCTAGGTCCAAGGAAGTGCTGTTGACTGTATCTAAACAAAAACACTTCCTCCCAAACCCCCTTTTATCATAATTTTCCTGATTTTCTATATCTAATGAGAGAATTCACCAAGCAATTGGCGACATCGCTATGTAGCGAGACAACACAATGCTGGGCTGGTTCGTTCTCTTACACAGAATTTTGGTCTTTGACACAAGGGGTAGAAGGCCTATAATCCTATCTAATTCAACTTTGTATTGGTCATGAGTTACTTTCTTCTCTGTTTTTTTTTTCCATCTCTAGAGCAAATGAAAAACAATAAGTAATTGCAGTTAACTGACATTATTCCAACTGAAATATGAAAAATGTACTCACTTGACTGTTTTATTATTTTACGATATGTTCAGTGCATGTGACTGAACTCCAGATGCGCTTCATTCTTAATGACGACCGAAAACTGTTTTGTTTATTTATTCTAAATTGCGAAAGTTGGCAATAATTGTAATTTATTTTTTCAATTTAACTTTAGTATTTCATAAAAATTACTTCAGAAGCTGTGTATATTATCTTATGTCGCTGTACACACGTTATATATATATATATATATATATATATATATATATATATATATATATATATATATATATATATATATATATATATATATATATATATATATATATATATATATATATATATATATATATATATGTATATATATATATGTGTGTATATATATATATATATATATATATATATATATATATATGTATGTATATATATATATATATATATATATATATATATGTATATATATATATATATATATATATATATATATATATATATATATATATATATATATATATATATAGAAATCATCAACACACAAATCACGTGTGGAACAGAGATAAATTTCTGACTCACGTCGGGATCGAACCCAGGTCTCTCAGGTGGAAAGCAAGGCGTTATCCACTGGGCCATACAAGTCTAAAAGAAGTTGGAACCTGAGAGCAACTGCACCCAAGGAATTACCTGGACAAGCTAACTGCTTGCATACCAGCGAGTTTTTCCCAACTTCCCGACTCAGCAATGACCCAATAGACAACATTTCATTCGAATTATTCCTTCTGAGTGAATAAGATAGAAATCATCAACACACAATCACGTGTGGAACAGAAATAAATTTCTGACTCACGTCGGGATCGAACCCAGGTCTCTCAGGTGGAAAGCATGGGCGTTATCTCAGGTTCCAACTTCTTTAGACTTGTATGGCCCAGTGGATAACGCCCTGCTTTCCACCTGAGAGACCTGGATTCGATCCCCATGAGTCAGAAATTTATATATATATATATATATATATATATATATATATATATATATATATATATATATATATATATATATATATATAAATATATATATATATATATGTATATATATATATATATATATATATATATATATATATGTATATATATATATATATATATATATATATATATATATATATATATATATATATATATATATATATATATATATATATATATATATATATATATATATATATATATATATATATATATATATATATATATATATATATATATAT
>NC_089791.1:71204586-71212086 GCF_040412425.1 Macrobrachium rosenbergii | reverse complement strand
AAGCTTTTACAGCAAACCTTCGTTAACTAAAACAACATCTTTTCACGCGAATAGCGCTAAGAATAATCTCATTGAAGATACTAGACGCTAATTATGGCATAATGCAAGAAATCTTATTTGATGCCGACGAAAACATGTTTTCAGCGATCACGTTTTCTAATAAGATTTTTGTCCTTGGAAATTAATTAACTTGTTAATGAGGGGAACGCTAATTCACCAGTGAACAAACCGAATTTCTTTGTGACTTTCAACAAACTGTCTAGTTCCTTCACTTATACGTAATAAATCATATCGTCCACAGAACAACGGTAAACACCCACCCCTATGGAGAGAGAGAGAGAGAGAGAGAGAGAGAGAGAGAGAGAGAGAGAGAGAGAGAGAGAGAGAAAGAGAGAGAGAAAAAATGGCAGTTCCAGAACCATAAAAATTTAATTGTGAATTTTTCTCCTATCAGTGTCTTTAAGTAAATTTCCAGTGACTGAACATTTTTTATATTTATTCGCCAACTCATGCCTTCATGCGTCCTGTTTCTTAATTAGGAAACTAATTTCAGCTTCGCTAACTTTTCTCACCTGGTTTTCAAAAGAAAAAAAAAACAAGACTCATTACTGCCATTCTCACAAGACGCACTGTTTGAAATGGTCATAATCACGGAGAAACATCGGAAAGCATTTTATTGATTTTTTTGTTGGGAATATCAAGCGATGAAGGATTATGTCGGTGATTTATGGCATCGCCTTTTCTTTATTCCCATGTCTGGTACCGTATTAAGAAGTAATTGAACTATGGAAAACTATTCATGAGTTATACTTATCAAATCGAAGATTTCATCATTGTTCTACACCATTGAACAGATGCATTGAATCCCGGAATACAGATATGCATCTTATATTAGTAAAATATATGGAGGCTTTTCATAGTGACTGATTAATGGAAAGGAAACAAGGAACTAAATTGTTTGATTGATTTATGAAAATTTGGCTATGCTGCCGAGGACTGAGACACTCTCAGCCATTCAGAGCATATGACAGTGCAAGAAAGGACTCGGGGTTGTTGGACATCTAGTATCTCATTCATAATATTCTCTCTAAGAATACAGTCTGGATATTCCAGCAACATCTTTATTTGCAAAAGTGAAGTACATGATTTGAAGTCTTCTTCTGAAGTGTTCTATTTCATTTCAGTTCAATCTTGAACGCTTTGTGTAGTTTTTCCTTTCTATTTTCATATATATTTATTGTTCCCAAGTATCAATGCTAATTCATGGTCCATCACGTAGAGTGATAACCCAACTTTGTGGAGAACTTTTACGAGCTATGGCTTCTTAAGGGTCAAAATTAGCTTTCAAGTCATCACCTCCTTAATGGCTTCCTCGTAAAACACGACCGAAGGACGATAAAAAGATTCCAGTCTAATCTCAACTTTTACAGTTGTCTGCAGTTTTAGGCTCAAGGTTAATTCAAGTCTAAAGGAAAGAAGGCCCCAGCCCTTAAATTCCGTCATCATGGTACTCATGGGAGATTTATTGCCACCCATTCCCCTTCCCATCTTTATTTCTCTTTTTCCCGTTGAAAGCTCAGTTCTCACTCAGACTTAAATGTCCATTTTTATTCATTGTATAGAGAGTTTCTCATTACAATAATATTTTCCACCCATTCGTTGCTTGCTCAGCAATTAACTGACTGATTCAGTTTTACGCTGGACTGACAAATGAGCCATCTGTCTGGCTTATCAGAAAATGATAAATAGCTTTTCGAAATATGAGCTTTGTGCGATGGTATGATACCTACGGCGTATATGTACTATTCCATTTGTGATCCATTATTAGTAATTCTCACTTCCTTCTTATCGAAGTCGCATTTCCCCTGCAGCAACATTCTTGATTACCCGTAGGAGAGTGGCACCTTCGGTGAACCTCGAGTGCTGCACAGCTGTCAGTACCAAAGGGTGTTAGTAGCGTCCCTTCGGCCCTTAATGCCACCTACCTTCAAGAAGCCTTTTACTCTACCTCCATTCCCATTTCCTTTCTTCAATCTTGCAGCCCAACCTCTCTCACTATTACAATCTTGCAGCCCAACCTCTCTCACTATTACAATCTTGCAGCCCAACCTCTCTCACTATTACAATCTTGCAGCCCAACCTCTCTCACTATTACTCCTCATCGCAGCTGTGGGGTTTTCTCCCAGTTCCACCTTCGTTATTTGTACCATTTCCTCTTTATGTTTTATCTAAGGCCTCCAACTTCCTCTTTTCACTGTCTTAAGTGTTCAGTGGTTGAAAGCGCCCCAGTGCTTGCCTTGACAGCCTGAATTCCATAAATCAATCAATCATTTTCAATCCTTCCTCAATAAACGAAACTTTAACCTGTTCTCACTTTCTCCTTGAGTAGATAATAGTGTACATTGTACAATGAAGACAAGGAGTGGAGGTTGGAATACAGTCAAGGAATCTTATGAGGAAACTGGACTCAAGTTGGAACTAGAAGGCTGTTCACTTCTTCGACAGGAAAACTTCCAAATGAAATCTGTCAAGGTCACCGATTGAAGAGCCTCCCCGGACACGTTTACCCATTTACTTAGACTCAGGCATTCAAAGCATGTCCAAAACGCTTCTTAAGGAAGAAAGAATTTAATTTCCAAATTCCAATTTGAAGAGGTAGAAGGACTTGTTCTGACAAAAAGCAATATAAGAGTCAGACCGACAGTTGTACCTGGAAGAATTTAGACAATATAAAACATTATCTGTCCAAATTCACACTGTGATCATGAGCTCAGTTATATATCAGAGTCTAGTCTCATTTTCATAAACTAACACATTTCCTTTCCCACGATCTCGTATCTTAAGCACAAGGTGTCGCACAAGATCTAGATTTGGGACAATTTTTTTTTTTTTTAAGAAAAGAATCATCAAGAAGCGAACGGGATTGGAAATTCCTTAGTCATTCCATTTGCAGCCTCACATTGCCCGAGGAATGCCACATCGAACCTTGTCAGTACAAATCTTCGGCTTCTTTGACTCATTTATCACCTCTCTCTCTCTCTCTCTCTCTCTCCTCTCTCTCTCTCTCTCTCTCTCTCTCTCTCTCGTTGCTAGGTAACCAATTGGTTCTTAGCCACGTAAAATAAGTCTAATCCTTCGGGCCAGCCCTAGGAGAGCTGTTAATCAGCTCAGTGGTCTGGTTAAACTAAGGTATACTTAATTTCTCTCTCTCTCTCTCTCTCTCTCTCTCTCTCTCTCTCTCTCTCTCATAGTTAACTTTAATTTTTATTTTTCTTAAAAATCCGTCTTTCTTTTCATACAGCTCGGACAAGACCAAGACAGACCTCCATGTAAATAATACGTCGAAGTTTCTTCGGCGCATCTCGAGTTTTCTATACAGCGTATAATCAAGGACACCGACAATAGATCCATCTTCCGGTAGTCTCGGTATAATGCTGTATGAGCCACGGCCTATGAAACTTTCAGCCGGCCGTGGTGGCCTGTGTTGTTTCGTTGCCAGAAGCACGATCATGGCTAACTTTAACCTTAAATAAAATAAAAACTACTGAGGCCAGAGGGCTGCAATTTGGTGTGTTTGATGATTGGAAGGAGGATGATCACCTTACCAATTTGCAGTTTTTAAGATCTAAGGGCGGACAGAAAAAGTGCGGACGGATTGACAAAGCCGGCACAACAGTTTTCTTTTCGGAAAACTAAAAATCGAGAATAAAAGCGAGAAGGGCAATTAATGTTCGAGATACCAGGGTAAACTGAAGGATTTTTCTTTGGCTGTGATAACAATACATATTGAACAGCCATTCAGATAAATCACTGGAAAAGATAAGAACTCAGCCTTTTGCACTGGATTCTCCAGTTCCTTAGGCCATCAACGCTGATCGTCACACATGACACCTCAATGTTTATTAATGCGACCCCTACTACAGGTATATAAACTTAGGCCATGTATATGCAAATTCTACACTTGTTGGGGAAAGTGCTTCCTGGTAACCTATAGGGTTTGAAGAGTCGTTTTCTAGTCAGCGAAAGCTATTGGGTTTGTCAATTTAGGCAAGGCTTTAATGGTGGAAGCATCTCTTCCCAGTCGTAAGCGATATTATATTTTGTGCATCATGTACCTTTTCAAGAGTTATGTATCCTATTAAGAAAACATACCCTGCCATTTTTATAATAAATTTCAGTAATTCTTCGCAGTCAGTTTAAAATTTCTGTAGAAATTTCTTTTTAAGGACGTCTGTGATGAAATAACGAATATAAATTTAACTATGAAATGAAACTTGAATTATTTAATTTTTATCTTACACAATGTTTATATAGTAATTATATATATATATATATATATATATATATATATATATATATATATATATATATATATATATATATATATATATATATATATATTCTATTTGATTACCTATTTATTTATCTATTTATTTATTTTTATTTATTTAATTTTATTTATTTATTTATTTTTATTTATTCATTCTTTTACTTTTACTTATTTACTTTATTTAGGTTATTTAATTTACAGTATTCATTTACTAATATTGTTTTGTTTGCTTATCTCCTTTCATTTATTTATTTTATTTTTGTTCACTATTTATACAAAGAGCAAGAGGGAAAGGGTGAGGGAAATTTTGATAATAAGAGACATTGATGTTGCACTGTGTACCTGTTGGTCGTCAGCTGTTGTGGGTTGGAGCCATCCTAGAACTATAGCCTCAAGCCGAAAGACTTTTGGTCGGGGTAACCAGTTACCCTTGAGAGAGGAGTAAAGCATTTGGGAACTCACACTCAACAAGTGAACCTGAAGTTACCTAATACATTGAGGCAAGAAGAGCCTTAGCCTATTTGTTTATCATGAGGAGTTTCTTGCTATGGTTTTGGCAGTGTCGAATTCGCATTTTTTCAGTCATTTGAGGCAGCCGCATTGACGGTGATTCTTTTCACTGGTTTCTTGTTTCAGCAAAATATCAAGTCTGTCACTCTCACCATTCAGGATGTGTGGTGAGAGAAATACCTTTGATACTTGGCTGAAAGAAGTCAACGAAATAAATACCGTAATGTGGATACTTCTAGTAACTGAAAAAATGCATATTCAACACTTTTCCAAAACAAAGGGATGATTTGTTAAATTCAAACCAGATTAAAAGGATCAGATTTGCTTATGTAAGCAATCCCTGCAAATCCGGGAACTGCTTATTGGGCCATTAAACCAATTCATTTATAATCCCAAAGTCATGTCACAGTCGCTTCCTCAAGAGTTTGATCTATGGCTGCCTCTTTCTTAGGCTGCGACCCTGAGTATTGGCACCCACCAGAACTGCCTGGTTCCGGTCGCTCTCGCATTGTTATTGCAAGCAATTTTCCATCAGCACGCGGTATTAAAAGCGAATCAGATCTCGACGGTAAACTCTACTGAGCAAGAGCCCGTGCCGGAATAACGCCAGCTTAATCAACAACAACGACTATAAATCAGTTCACTCTGGGCATCCTGTGTATGATGCGTTATTCTTTACATTGGTGACCCCTTGGAGCGACCTGCTGGCCAACAAGGTTCCTGGAAGGAAACGAGTCAGTACTTCCAAATATTCGTATCTGGTTGAAGAAACTCGTCGATTCCACATATACTGTACACTTCAGTCTTATGAACAATAAACGTTAAAACAGTCTGTTGTGATGGCGAGCATTGTTCTTTTCAATTCCAGGTCAGTCAGAATCATTTGAATCCCACAGCGATATGACAGCATAAACAAATACAGACGTTTACCCTGCCCATAACCTATTGTATTTGGGTTCGAAATCCAACACGGTACAACGATTTTTTCTTCTGGTTTCTATGAAAGCCGCAAGTAAGGATACTATTTGATTTTCTGATTCGAATTATTTTACATGGATATGCGTGAATGGCATATCAACCAATAAGAAACGGCTTCTAAGTATGGAGACGGTGTTTGGCGAGTGAGGTGAAAGAAATTGACTACACCAAACTACTGTAGTTTGGACACGGTAACAACACTACTCCTTCTGATTTCGACTGGCTTACGACAAGATAAGGTTTCTTCATCGGAAAAGTTCTATTTGCTTCATTAATCAGCCTCATTTAAGATAATCGTAATTACTCTTAATCTTTGATACTTAGCCATTAAGCAGAGGCACGATCCTTTGTATCAAGGGAGCTACAACGCTGGATGTACAGTAATATACGAGTATATACCAGGTCCTGTCGCACCTAATGTCAGCTGTTATTATCATGCGTCTGATCGACCTGTTTAACTCAAATTCAGGATTCTAATGTTACAGTGATGCATAAAGGATACTGTGACCAGAAATAGGTGACAAGCTTGGCAATCATGTATATTTTTGTTCAAATACATAATTGCATTTTGATTCTTACCGTTACCTTCGTAATAAATTGTATATATATATATATATATATATATATATATATATATATATATATATATATATATATATATATATATATATATATATATATATATATATATATATTATATATATATTATGTTATATATATATATTATATATATATATATATATATATATATATATATATATATATATATATATATATATATATATATATATATATATATATATATATATATATATATATATATATATATATAAACTTCTGTTAGAGGAAGGTTGCATTGTGAAAGAGAAGGATCATAAGTACAACTCTTTCTTGATATTATAATTGCAAAGTACTGCTTGCAGGAGCAATAATTGAAGGGATTCTTTGTAGGTGTATGAAGAGACTAATGTTATGGAAGCTGTCTGTCAAAGGGTTTCAAGGATTCAGCAGTTAAGGTTTGAAAGAGGCAGTCAACGACGTGATCTCATCGCTCTGGAGCCACCCTCGTGAGGGAAATCGTTCAACTTTTGAATGGAATGATTAGACGTGGTATGGCGTGCGTGACTGTGGTTAATAGCTGCTAAAAGTTGAGTTTTTTGGGAAAAAAGGATTATTGTTCGGATGAGACGTGAAACAAGCTCATCTAAAATGTAGGTTCATTATTAGGCAAGGCTACAATATAACGAGGACAATGCGTGAGAACAACAGAACTATTGGACGGGCAGCGGCGTACTACTAGGCAATGATTGAATTTGAATGTGTTCGGTTGCCACTTATCAATATATACATGTGAGGCAAGAATACTGTTGTCACTTATCAATATACCATGTTATATACATGGGAGGCGAGAATACGTTATACAATTACAAATATATGTTACATATAGATTATAGTATCTGCAATTGCAGTGGCTGATTCGGTGTAAAACTTGGTCTTGCGAGATACTGCCATAGCGATGGTTGGGTACTGGGTGAATGGTCAATAATTACAGAAAGAGCAGGTGTAGTCGCAAATTTGTTTTGCAAACGAAGATGACAAACGAAAAGGTATTGGTTGGTGTTATGATGTTAACTGGCCATAAAGCAAAAAGTAAATAATGCCCTGAAGTTTCGTCGGCGCAA
>NC_089791.1:71197086-71199586 GCF_040412425.1 Macrobrachium rosenbergii | reverse complement strand
TATAGCGAAGGTAAAGTTCCAGATAGACAAATAGACTGAGTGGTAGGCAAGCGTGAAATTGATTTAGTTTCCCAAATTTTTCTGTTTTTCCAACGCAATTTGCATCCGGGGAAACTCTAGTCAGTGTTTACAAACATTCCCCATTCCTTGTCACTAGGGTGGAAGCCATACCACCCCACCTAGTATCTACATCTCGCCATTCATTCATTGCTAGGATTTGTTTGTTTAATTTTCCCTTGTTTTACCTCAGGCTCATTCCAGCAAATTTTTTTTTCTGGTCTGTTTTGTTTGTTTGTGGGGTTATTCCTTTGTGTGTGTGTTGTCTATTCATTGAATTGGGGGGCCTTTATCATTTCAATATTCTTTGCTTACAAAAGGAAATTTCTCCCATAAGCCCAGACCTCGACTGTGCGGGAATTCTCCTAAGGAGCCAATATATTTCCAATCCAGTCCCCAAATCAGCCTGCTTCGTCGGTGATTTGGGAGACCTAGTCATTTCCAACCCAGTCCCCAATCAGCCCGCTTCGTCGGTAATTTGGGAGACCAAGTCATTTCCAATCCAGTCCCCAATCAGTCCGCTTCATCGGTAATTTGGTGAGACCAACCCATTTCCAATCCAGTCCCCAATCAGCCCGATTCATCAGTAATTTGGTGAGACCAATCCATTTCCAATCCAGTCCCCAATCAGCCCGCTTCGTCGGTAATTTGGTGAGACCAATTAGTTTCCAATCCAGTCCCCAATCAGCCTGCCTCGTCGATAATTTGGTGAGACCAAGTCATTTCCAATTCAATCCCCAATCAGCCCGCTTCGTTTGTAATTTGGTGAGACCAATTCATTTCCAATCCAGTCCCCAATCAGCCCGCTTTGTCGGTAATTTGGTGAGACCAATCTATTTCCAATCCAGTCCCCTATCAGCCCGCCTCGTCGGTAATTTGGTGAGACCAATCCATTTCCAATCCAGTCCCCAATCAGCCCGCCTTGTCGGTAATTTGGTGGGACCAATCCATTTCCAATCATCGTCCCCAAGTCAACCCGTTTTGTCGGTACCTTGGGAGACCAATCATTTGTTAATCATCGTCCTCCAATCAGCCCGCTTCGTCGGTAAATCAGGAGACCAGTCATTTGCTAATCATCGTCCCCAACCAAACCCGTTTTGTCGGTACCTTGGGAGACCAAAGAATTACAATTCCTAAGAGTTTTGAAAACCCTTCATACTGTAAAGTCACCGACAGCCTCTCTGTTAAAAATTTGCTTGCATTTATTATACCCAGACAACTTCCTACTCTCTGGGAAAATTTTTTTGTGTGTATCACTTGAGTCAACGCCAACTGCAAAATGTCGGCAAGATCTCAGCAGAGCAAGGATTTCAAGTTCTTCATGTCCTCCAGGATGGAACTTGGCCTTTCCAGGAAAGAACTAAAAGACTGGGTACAGGGGAGGATGGACACGATAAAGGCAGAAAGGGAGGCAGCAAGATTAGAAAGGGAGGCCCTAGAGAGAAGAGAGGGGGCAGAAAGAAAAGAAAAGGAGGCAGAAAGGGAGGGAGCGAGATTAGAAAGGGAGGCCCAAGAGAGAAGAGAGGAGGCAGAAAGAAAAGAAAAGGAGGCAGAAAGAGTAGAGAATGAGAAGAAGTGCGCCCATGAACTCCAGATGCTGGCACAAATAGGCACACCCCCCGCCCCCACCTCGGGGATGAGCGCCCTCAGCCAGGCCCACTCGTTTATGCCCAAGTGGACCGAAGCTGAACCGGAAGTATTGCTCAACAGAGCTGAGAAGGTCCTGGAATGTTGCGCCCTCTCCCCCGCCGAACTCTCACTAGTATTAACTAAATTCCTCTGTGGGAAGGCACTAATTGCCTACAACAATCCTACCTGCGGCCGACCAAGAGGACTGGGACGTCGTGCTCCAAACCATTACCAAGGCGTACAAGATAACCACTGAACGCTGGAGGAGGCGCTGGAGAGGGCAAGTCAAGGAAATCAGCCAAACTTATGCAGATTGGGCCTACCAGTCGGAGCGCACCCATGTGAAGTGGTTTGAGTCCATGGGAGTCAAGACCCTTGCTGACTCCATAGAGCAAATGAAAATAGAGCATTTCTTGCTCTACGCACCTCCTGCCCTCGCCACGCACATAGGGGAGAAGGAGCCTACGACGTTGGTGGAATGCTGTCGCATCGCCGACTCCCGGGATAATCATCACCCCCAGGAGAGCTCCCTGCAGTGCAGATTTTGTCCACCTGCCTGCCTTTCGGGTGCCCCTCCGCCGAAGAATGGTCAATCACAGAAACCCGTTGTATGAGGGTTCTGTAGGAAGATCGGGCATTCCAAAGAGCAATGCCGAAATAAACCGGCAGCGCCTCTTTCTCCTGGAAAACCATCCAATAACTCGCCTGCACCCTCCACAGGGGCAGTGCGAAGAGATTTCAGCCAAACCTTTTGCACGGCATGCAAGGTTTATGGCCACTCTCCCTCATGGGCAAAATGCCCTAGAAATAACAA
>NC_089791.1:71184586-71192086 GCF_040412425.1 Macrobrachium rosenbergii | reverse complement strand
GGTCTGTCAATCTGGTAATACGGGTGCCTTGAGGGATTGTGGGTTCTTTCTGCCAAGCTGTTGGTAGCTCGTTTATGGGCAGTGGTGTGGTGAATTTTTGTCCCCAATAATTTGCCTAGAGGTCCATACCTCGGAGATGAATGCTGGTCCTCTGCTGTATGTTATACTGCCAGGGCAGCCAAAATAGCTGATCCAACTGCCAATTAGTGCCTCTGTGTAGGCATGCACTATCACTTCCAACACTAGTTCTTCGCTAGGCGAGCGAGTTCTGTTCTCAGCTACCACTCTGTTGGTCGCAAGTTCGAATCTCCGACCGGCCAATGAAGAACAAGAGGAATTTGTTTCTGGTGATAGAAATTCATTTCTCGCTATAATATGGTTCAGATTCCACAATAAGTTGTAGGTCACGTTGCTAGGTAACCAATTGGTTCTTAGCCACGTAAAAATAAATCTAATCCTCTTCGGGCCAGACCTAGGAGAGCTGTTAATCAGGTCAGTGGTCTGGTTAAACTAAAATATACTTAACTTTTAACTTCCAACACTGGTAGTTTCTACCATCTTGTAAGATCTTTTGCTGCCCTGAAGATGCATCTGCATCTGTCAGTTGGGGGTAGGAGTCCGACACTGTCACATACAAGTGACCAAACCGTTATCTAGGTTGAGGGAAATTGCCAGTGACTGATTCAAAGTGCTGGGTTTCTATACTTCACTGGCACTTAAGGTATTGTTTGGTCCAAGATTTTATGTCTTTGCTCCCTGCCAGATGAATTTCTGTGTAACCAACTTTGCTGTAGTTCACTTGGAGAGGTAAGAGAGACTGTGGATGAGGTTGAATACTTTACTCAGAGGGTCACTGGAACAAGAGGGTGCAGGCTCTTGGTGATGGTGTTACAGAAGATTGTTTGCCCCGGTTACCAAACGGTATGTCTTCCCGCCATAGATTTGTGATGGTCTCGGCAGTAATTTGTTTCATCTTCTTGAGTTGTGTGTCAATGAGCTCATCATAATTAATTTTAACTGGACCTCAATGAT
Organism: Macrobrachium rosenbergii; assembly: GCF_040412425.1. Lineage (NCBI taxonomy): Eukaryota > Metazoa > Arthropoda > Malacostraca > Decapoda > Palaemonidae > Macrobrachium > Macrobrachium rosenbergii. The sequence goes on along the minus strand of NC_089791.1, from coordinate 71,191,054 downwards.
TTCAATCCTGGATAGGGAACCTGCTACTGGGCTTTTTTGCCTGGTATATGATATATGGTACACAGAACTTGTGACTGATGCATGTTGATGGGAGAGTATGAGTCATGGATCTTGTAAGGACAAGTACAAATGGGTCATAATCCACTAGGATTGTGAAATGACTACCTTCAAGGAGGTGACTGAAGTGTCTGGTACATGGATGGCAAGGCATCCTCTGTCGATTACTATTTTATTTCCTTCCTGTGTAAAAACCTAAAGGTAGAGTTGTCCTGCTGATTGGCTGTTGAATTTCAACACCCAGTGTGATGTTGCAATGTAGCTTGCATCCCTAATAGTGTATTTCTTCTGGTGATAGACATTCATTTCTCGTCATAATGTGGTTCGATTCCACAATAAGTTGTAGGTCCGTTGCTAAGTAACCAGCTGGTTCTAGCCACGTAAAAATAAGTCTAATCCTTCGGCCAGCTCCTTAGGAGAGCTGTTAACCAGCTCAGTGGTCTGTTAAACTAAGATATACTTAATTTAACCCTAATAGTGTAAGTCTGGCCCAGGGGTTGGGGAGTGCCAGAGTGGCTGCATTTGCCAAAGCATTCTTGGTAGCTCTAAAGTATCCAGTTGAGCAGTGCCCCAGCTGAACAATATGTCTGCCCTTCCAAAGATGGCTTAAGGTTCAGTGGTTGAGAATGGAAGCAGGTGAAGGTTAATGACATTCATCATCAGACATTTTCAAAACGTTTTCCTTACAGATTGTCTTATAGCTGTAGGCACTGCCAGATTAGACTGTTAGTTGCAACAGGTTAAGTGTGAGAACCATGTTGAGTCTATGATGGTACTGAGACAGTTGTAAACTCTCTCAAACAAAGACAGAGTTTTCAGTCATAGTTAGTCCGTTTTTTGTATCTGTAAGTTAGTTCTTGAAATGCATGGATTACATGCAAAATATGCAGGATCTATTAAGGCTGACCCAGACCTTTCAAGTTTTGAAAACATATTTAGTTCAATAGTGGCTCTTTGTATCACTAGGCATGGCCATGTTTTGTCCATGAAATCAGGCAATTTAGCACAAAAACTGTTGTGTATAACTGTTTGATGAGCACAACCTTGTTCTCTCATGAGAAAGTAAACCCAGATTTTAGATGCAATTATTTAGTCTATTAATGGCTCCTTTGTTAGTTGGGCAAGGCAGTATCAGCTCACTCTGAGGTCACCAATGAAAGGAAACTCGCACACAAGATGCAGATAAAAACAGGTAACCTCTCTCTCTCTCTCTTCTCTAATGAAATATGAATTACTGTATCATTAACATAAAAATATGAAACAAATTTAGGAAGTTCATGAAGCCCATCAAATGAGCTCCACGATGACACGTTATAATTTTTTATTTGCTCTGAGGCTCCATGACAACACACTACTGGCTGGAAGGGTTGGAAGCAGCCAACCACAAAGCAGGGCACCAACTTTCCTGGTTGCTGATTGGCTTGTAGCAAGACACACTATTGGCTGGAAGTGTTGGAAGCAGCCAATCACACAGCAGGGTACCAGATTTTCTAGTTGCTGATTGGCCTGTAGCGCCAATGCTTTGTGAAGGAGTTTCCCCTCTTTTATGACTGATTTTAGTTTAATGTTTACTGTCACTGTATATCTTATAACCTAGTTTTGTGAATTAATCTTTGTCTACCTTTGTATACATACTGCCACTAAAGTATTAAATATTCTTAATGTGTATATGTATTTTTGTTCTCTCTCTCTCTCTCTTTGGGGTAACCTGATTAGTTTTCACATGTAGCTGTAAGCGAGTGTTGAAAAGTGGACTTTGACGTAATATTATAGTGTTTTAGGATGATAGTTTAAGGTGTACTTGGTGTTTCAACTATTAACCCTTAAGGGATGGATTGAGCCTCAATGTGAAGTAAAACAGGTTTGGGGAGGTGGACGGATTGAGCCTCAGTGTGAAACAGTATTACGCAACACTGATTATGGTAATAATGAGTCGAAACAGAGGTGCCAATACTTCTATACGCTATAAATTCACTAACGGCAACTTTTATACAGACGTGAGAGAGTTGGGCCAGTTGCCACACTGTGCCACAGACGCCTTTTCACAGCCATCAGTAATGCTTATGACTTCAGGAGGGAAAGTTACTGCATCTCTCTCTTACATGAGTCTTTTTGTAAATTTCTTGTAAATATACGAAGGGGTTGCTGTTGTTTTTGTTTTTGTCTTTACGATAGTATGTCGATTGTAAATGTAATTTTACAAAAGAAAATTAGGAAAAGAAATATTAGAAAAGCATGTAAAAGTAAAAAAAGTTACTGAATCTTTCTTTTCATAAATTTATGTGAATATTTTTCAACAACTATGCAAAAAATTTGTTACTGCTTTTATTTCTAATCTGTTTTGATATTGTGTGAGCAGTAATAATAATTTTACAAAATACAAATAAATTTATTTATTAGAAAAACATAAGTTGGGAAAATTTATGATTGTCTTGTAAATGAGGCTCCACAACGGGTTGTAAATAGTTATTTTCAACTTCTCATGGAAGATAGGGAAAATTTTTTAGAATTTTTTATTTATACAGTGTGAATGTCCATGTCACTCTCTTTCCATTGATGTGATATTTTTTCATTTTGTCGACCTCAAAGTTGATGGTCTGGGGTGCTGACATTGATAAATTATGTTAACACATCTGCCACGAAGTTAAACACCTGTAAGTTTACCTGTGGTCATTGTTTAAAGCTTGATACTTTGATACTTTCTAAAATTACATCAGGCACACCAGCTATTTTCCCCTTTTGCGCAGCACAGCTGATAAATGATGCCCTCAGTTTTGAACTGTCAATTTCTTTCTTTCTTTTTTCTTTAAATCTTCAGCTAAAGACCCTTATGAACACAGGGCCGGAAAGGGAAATCAGCCAGCAGAAAGAGACAAATATAGGAAAACGTGACAAATAATGAATCTGAAGGAACAGAAAATAAAACCGATGCACCTGATTCAGGAGACGTCAGCAGAGAGAAGGAATAAACTTCCTTCGTAAAGCATTTGGATACCACAAGATTCCACAGCTGCACTGGATAAACTATTCCACATTTCAGTTGTAGCCAAGGTAAACTCCTACCGATGTGAGTAATATTAAACCTGATACGAGAAAACAACTCACTGTTTGCAGCAGCGACTTACCCAAGTTTCTGAGCACAACCAACTAGATTCGTTAAGGGAGAGTGCACTGGATTTTTGTTGTTACGGTATATTTCACGCACCGAACATAATGAACACAATTTACGTCTACGCCACAAGTCAGCATTAAGAATGAGCAAAATAAACTTGAATGATGACATAAAAGTATCCAAGAGTTTAAGATGAGGGTCAGCTCCTGGAGACCACACTGGAGAACAGTACTCCAAACAAGGAAGAAGAAAGTAAAAAAAAAAAAGTTAAAACCTTAGAAAACTCCTAGACATAACAGTTTTATCACAACGAATAATTTAATATATGTATAATAATCCTTAGGGATCATTGTGCATATATATATATATATATATATATATATATATATATATATATATATATATACAGATATATAATACATTTTTTTTCTTTATATGAATATGTATATATGCAAATATATATACATACAACCAGGCCTTCAAAGGGCGTAAATGCACACAAGCACACGCACTCAAACAAACATACACACACACACACATATATATATATATATATATATATATATATATATATATATATATATATATATATATATATATATATATATATATATATATATATATATATATATATATACACATATATATATAATATATATATATATATATATATATATATATATATATACACACATAAATGGATGTATGTATGTGTGTGTGTTTATTCTAGCATAACTCTGAAGAACACTGAGCAATATCAACCAAACTTGGGTGTACATATGACTCATTATCTTGAAAAGAATACTGTGGCATAAGACATTCCTGGCACCGAAGAGGGGAAGGGGTGACACAAGTATAATCGATAACAACAGATATTAATGTCTAATCTATAGTTTTTGAGGTCGCTGAGATGAATAGTGACACTCCAGAGGCCCTTTAAGTCCAAGGTCAGCCCCGATAGGAAAGGGTAGGTGAGAAGGGGTAGAAGAGGGTGACAGTAAAAAATAACGGAAAACAACAGATATTAGTGTCACAATCCATAGTTCTCGAGGTCGCTTTGAGGTGAATAGTAACACCCTGAATGCCCTTCAAGTCCAAGTTCAGCCAGATAGGAAGGAGGGTGAGAAGGGGTGGGAAGGGGGTGACATGTAAAAATAACCAAAAACTGCAGATAATAGCGTCTAGTCCATAGTTTTCGAGATTGCTGAGATGAGTAATGACTAGGGATTGTCATCTGAGAAGCTTTCGTTCCTTTTCCTAATGGGATTTCAGGAAAGGTTAGTGTTTTCCAGGGATTCCAGGAAAATCCGAGAAATCCCTGGATTTCATAAAAAAATTTATTTTTGTATTTTAGGAATGAAATATTGCAAGACTCATAGCACGTGGTTATTTAATTATTCATAAAGCATTGGAAAAGACATATCCAAAATATATAATGCAAAAAAGAAGCATTCAATGAAATTAACAAGCAGAAAATTAAGACTCATACACAATTTTATGCAGAGTAGTTGCTCCTGAAATAAGATATGAAAATGGCACATCTTTTTACAAATTATATGAAAATATCTTATACGGTCACGTACGTTTGTAATATAACCCTGGTGAAAAAAAATGATCAATGTTCATTACAAATAACAAAATTTTAAATCAAAGGACTGTATACGATCACATGCTTTTGTAATATAAACCTAAAAAGAAAATTGATTAAGTTCATTACAAATAACAAAATTCTTAAATCAAAATGACTGTTTGTCTTCAAACGACTCGAAAAGCGTAAACTTACATGAAACCTGCCTCTATGGCAGTTATATAAAAAAACAACAACAAAGAAAGCTATATATTCATATAACGCTTTTCTGATAAAATAACAAAAGTAGGAAAATAATAAATTTGCTTCTAGCTGTTACTACAAACTACTTTGACTTGAAATATGCACGTAGAAAACTCAAACAATTTACACTTATCACTTAGACGAGTTCTAAGTCTCGTGATAAACAGTCCTACAGCTGAAAAAGCTCTTTCTGCTTCGACAGATGTAGGTGGTATAGATTCTAATACAGCTGTTATCTTTGTTATGTTTGCTGTCTTTTCTCCAGTTGCCTGACTTGTTTGGGTTGTTTTGGGGATGCACTCTGTTTCTTTTTTTTATGGCTCCCTCTAATCGGCTTTGACTTGGGTCAGCTGACTGAGACAGCCCTTCTTCTTCGGATTCGGATGAAGCAAACATTTCGTCACTGTTGTCGCCATAAAGGCGAATAAAAGTCCTTTTGCTGCAGACAAAGAACACTTTTCGCTGGCAGCGCTTCTTCTAAATCAGTGTCTCTGATGGTCGGCTTTCTTTAGAATACATTATCCCATTTTCCATGTATTTTAGTAACCCAATTAGTTTTTTTTGCCTTCTTTCGTTTAGTCTAGATATTAATGCTTCTTTCAATTTCAATGAAAAGGCTTTTTGTTCATGAAGTTTCTCAATGATGAAAGAAAAACTCCTTCAGCACTAAGAAGTACCACATCTGGACTACAAAGTTTCTCAGAGCCTAACTGGATAGGTTTCAAAGCACGAACGATCAGCGCGTGCAAATATACTCTACTTCACTTAAAGGGTTATTTATTTTATAGTCAATCAATGTTTTTTCTACTGGAGACCTCAGGTCTAAGAATCGTTCAAGCATAGCAACTAAACTATTCCATCTTGTCTTGCAATCAAGTAACAGGTGAATACTTTCACGATTTTCAGATTTTACATAAGTCTGCGAAGTATCGTTTTTACTGAGACTTTCGAATTATGCGAGCAATCTTTCACTTTGTCAATGGCAGTAACTACATTAACTGCATTTGAAACCAGATCGCTTCTAATGTGACTTGCGGCTTGTTCTTCATTCTGACCATGTTCAATGTTTATGCCAGATCTTAAATCTTCTGTTTCTTGACAATCATCCTCTTCTAATTCTTCAGCATCAGTTTCGGCACTTGACTCCACTTCTGTAACGTCGGTTTCATGAAATGTCTGCTTCTTGTATAAAACATCACAAACAGCAAGATGTATAGCATGCATAGCACAGGTGATGTTCACAGTCAAGGCACCGTCCAAATTTTACCATAACGCTCGCCCCATCTGTAACAACTGCAGCAATATGCCTGCACTTAGGGGTAAGCTAAACTCAGACAGTTTGTTTTCTACTTCTTCAACAGCCTTTTCAGCAGTCATGCGTCCATTAATTGCTACCATTCCCAAGTTCAAAATTTATCTTTATCTTGATGAATATTAATATTCAGATATCTTTTGTTTTTAAGAGGAG
>NC_089791.1:71164586-71179586 GCF_040412425.1 Macrobrachium rosenbergii | reverse complement strand
CCATCGCCTTGCCCCTTTACGGAAGCCCTTGCATCTCACCACGTGGAAGAAACTCGTCCTCGGAAATCGCAAGTCATCCACAGACCGCCTTCTACGCGCCCTCGGAAAATCTGCTAAGGTAAAGTGCCCTGGAAGAGCCCCATTTCAGTCACGCTTTTGTCTCGTAATATTTTCTTAAAGAGAAAGCCAGAAATCTCCCTTGTCTAATGTCCGTGCGCCTCTTGCATCGGCAGTATTAATTCTTTATTACTCCTTTGGCACCCTCAGTGCAGCTTCAATTCATTATTCTTTTGTCTATTTTCATTACTGGCGTATAATGTGCATATCTCTCATTTCAGAGGATCCTATTTCGTGGAAGCTTCTCGGACTGTGTCTGGAATTCCCCAGTTTCATTCAATCCGCAGGAATCTCCTTCAGTTCCTCTTTCCGTACTAACTGATCATTTATGTAAATACACTCCTTTAAATTTGCCCACGTGTTTTACGTAATATTTCCCTCAGTAACAAGAGCCCTATGCTCATATGAAATTCTCCTTTGTTTTCCTCTTTTTTTACGTTTTCCTGTACCCACGAAGTCAGAATCACAAGGCTAAATTACCTTAAATTGTTGCTACCTGTCTCACAGAGCATATTTCAAACTAAAACCACGGAAAAACGTAAAAATGGCGACCTGGCCATAGATCTCGTTTTGCAGTTGCAGTTCCCTAGTGTTGCTTTATTGCATTTGCAACTTGCCAGATCAGCTATTAGCAAAGCTAAGCTGGGTACGAGACAATTACGAACCTTATGTGTAAAACCAGCACACAGATCCAGAAAATTCCACGTAAGTAATGTGTTTATCTTAGCAAAACCTTTTTACAATCGTGACTGTTCTAGGAATTAGAAATAGGGACGCATGTATTCACTGAGAGAAAAGAACCGCCGTATTAGATTCGTTAATGCATGCCTTTCAGGATAGGTAGTTAGGAAATAACCAGTGCTAACCATCCTTTGCTTCGAGGAATAGTGCGAAATTCCTCTGTGTTAAAATCCTTGCCATATTCTTGCTTCGAGGAATAGTGCGAAAGAAATTCCTCTGTGATAAATTTTACTTCGCATTTCGAATTAGCGAACTGTTATTTAGGCGCGAATAAAATTCCCACGTGGGACACGACGAAGTCAGCTTGCATTGCTGAAAATTCTCTCAGTGTAGTTAGAATTCGAGTTAGGTGTTAGGAAAGCGAAATTTAAACTCCGCTTATAGGGAAAAATTACTAGGCCGTTGTACTGTTATCCTCTCAGATGACTGGGAAATTCCCGGAATCCCAGACGGTATATAAATATACGGGTTCATTCACCCAGAATCTAAAAATAACTCCGGTGTTGGCCAAACGACCTGCACCCCCACCCCAGCCCATGCCGCGTGTGTAGCATTTTTTTTCCCCATTCATTTCCCCACATTTTCTCTTTGGGTTTCCGTTAGTAATTTCTAAGTCCTAAGGGACGAATCGTAATTCAAGTCCTAAGTGACTCCTAAAATTCTACGTCGCACGTGGCAGAATTCCTCCCAATTCCACAAATTCCAAAATGACTCCAAATTCCACAAATTCCAAGTCCTCAGTGACTCTAAAATTCTACGTCGCACGTGGATGAGAATTTCTCCAAATTCCAGTCCTCAGAGACTCCTAAAATTCTACGTCGCACGTGGCGAGAATTTCTCCAAATTCAGTCCTCAGAGACTCCTAAAATTCTACGTCGTACGTGGCGAGAATTTCTCCAAATTCCAGTCCTCAGAGACTCCTAAAATTCTACGTCATGCACGTGGCGAGAATTTCTCCAAATTCCAGTCCTCAGAGACTCTAAAATTCTACGTCGCACGTGGCGAGAATTTCTCCAAATTCCAGTCCTCAGAGACTCCTAAAATACGTTGCACGTGGCGAGAATTTCTCCAAATTCCAGTCCTCAGAGACTCCATACAAAATTCTACGTCGCACGTGGCGAGAATTTCTCATTCCTCGGAACCCAAAATTAAGTACTTTTGAGACATTATATAGTGTAGTTCACACACATCTAAGCCCTTACGGGACTGATCATTCTAGTTCGTTAGAACAACTCCTTAACTTCACGCTACAGCCGGCCAAGTCCGGCGTGACAAAATCCAACTACGTCTTCCGAGACGCATATTAAAATTCGTTCGCCAAGAACAACCACGTCTTTCAAGACATATCAATTTTAACAAAAAAGTCTCCTCAGACTTACTAATCACCTGTCTTATTCAGACAGATCCATTCTCCTGCAGTCTGAACAATTGAGTGTTTCAGATTCCTGCAATTGAGTCTTTTCAGACAACCAGTCTTTTCAGACATATCCATATACCCATTATTCCAAGATGGCTAATACCAGAGCCCAACAAAACGAGGACTTCAAATTCTACATGTCCGCTGGGAAGGACATGGGACTATCAGGGCAAGATCTGAGAGCATGGGTTCAAGAGCGAGTGGACAATGCCAAGGCGGAGAGAGCAAGAGAACGTGAGGAGGAGAGAGAACGTGCGGAGAGACAGAGAGAACGTGAGGAGAGAGAGAGAGAGGCAAGAATTGCCCAAGAAGGAGAAGGATAAAGAACGTGAGGAGAGAGAGGGAAAGAATTGCCCAAGAACAAGGGGAGGATAAAGAACGTGCAGAGAGAGATAAAGAAGGTTGGATAAAGAACAACGAGCAGAGAGAGAGGAACAGAATTGCCCAAGAACAACGAGAGGAGAGACAGAATCGCCCAAGGAAAGGGAGGAACGAGAATGGGAAGATCGAGAGCGACAGCGCGCCCACGAGCTCCAGATGCTAGAACGACAGCCCGCCACCCCCGCCCCTGCCGCGGGGATGAGTGCCCTCAGCCAAGCTCACTCGTTCATGCCAAAATGGACCGAGTCCGAACCTGAAGTATGGCTTGAAAGGGCCGAACGAGTCCTGGAGTGCTGCGATCTCTCCCCGCGGAACTCTCCCTTGTTCTCACTAAATTCCTGGGCGGAAAGGCCCTCGTTGCCTACCACGCCCTTCCGCGGACGATCGGGGAAACTGGGAAGCCGTCGCCAAGCAGTTACGAAGGCGTGCGAGATTACCCCGAGCGGTGGAGGAGACGTTGGAAGAGCAGCCCAGAGAAGCAGGCCAGACTTGGTCGATTGGGCGTACCATTCGGGCGGGCGTTGACAAAATGGCTCGATTCCGAAGGAGCCACTAACACCGCCGAGGTACTCGAGCGGTTTAAATTCGAGCATTTCCTGCGCTACGCCCCTCCTGCCCTCGCCACTCATATAGTGGAAAAAGCCCCAGCAACACTCACCGAGTGTTGCCGAATAGCAGATATGTGGGAAACTCACCACCCTCAAGAAGGATCCATGGGGCGGAAGATAAATCCCCGTCCCTCCTCGGAAGTTCAAATTCCCACAAAAATGGGAACTCAGGCAAGCCCCTAACTTGCCATTATTGCAAGAAACTGGGGCATTCCTCCGAACAGTGCCGGAACAAGAAACCGGCTCCTCTCTCCCGGAAAACCGACAAATAACTCGCCTGCGCCCTCCACAGGGCAGCGCGGAAAGATTTAGCCAGACCTTTTGCACGGCGTGCAAGGTCTATGGCCATTCTCCCGCATGGGCGAAATGCCCACGCAATAATAAATCAACTACTCCCACCGTCGCCTTGGCCGTCACAGATCCCCAGTCATTAGGCCCTCCCGCCGAAGGGCCTGTATACGTGGCCCCTCCACGAGGTAGCCAGCCCGCGCGCCGAGTCACTGCTTTCGAGGACTCGGGCGCACAAATCTCCCTCATCCGAAGGGACAGAGTTCCCTACGGAGCTATCGTCAATAGACGAAAACTCGTCACGATCGAGGAATAAATCAATTTAAAATGATACTCCCTACGGTCCAATTGAGAGTCACAAGACCTCACCAATCCAAAATTTGCAATCTTGCAGTAGCAAGCCATCTCCCCGGAGGCTATGACGTCATCCTGGGACAGGACTTTCAGTCCCCACCGAAATCACGACAATCTAGGGGTCCCCATTCCCAGAATCATTCCTTGAGCGCGAGTAATCCTCCCCGCTTCTCCCTCAGCCAAGACTGGCGCCCCCTGGGTACCAGAAGGACGTGCAGTCCCCACCAGTGCCACCTGAGTACGATGTACAGTGGCCCCCTCGATCGGTTCCCGATCCAATTCCAGTGCCCGGCCCTGCCTCAGTGCCAGTGCCAGGGCCCCAATCAAATCTCCCTTCAGGAGATGCCAAATTCCTGCCGGTGCCACTTGCATGCCCCGAGCAGGGCCAAGCTTCGTCCGTCCTGACCGACGAGCCCAAGAAACCTCTGATAGCGCCTGACTCTGCCCTAGTGCCAGCGCCAGAGCGCTACGCCGATCTCCATTCACGGGATCCAACTCAGGACCCCCTCTCTTCCCCCGGCCTGGCACCGCTACCAGCGTCGGTCAGAGAGACGGTTCCTCCCGACCACCGCGGAAGCTCACCTGCAGGTGCGGCCTCGCAACCCCGTGCCTGAGCTGGTCATCGTTACCTGCGAGCCGCTCACGCCACCCCCGACCGCCTCCTCTCTGCCTCAGCCCGTCGCCGGCCGCAATTGCAAGTCAGGATTCTGCCATATCTCACTTGGCCGATGAACTACAAGAGCCGCGACGGATCATGGTAGAACCCCGCACGGAACACTCCTGCGTCAGCTGTCGCATCAGCAGGCCCAGGTGGTACTCCGTGCCGCCCTCCGGTCGCGGGCCCTCCGCTTCCCCGGCCGAGGACGACTGTCCCATTAAGAAAGACTCGAGGTGAAATTACCACGGGCGTGGGACATTCCAGGTAATTTACAAAGAGCTCTAGAGCTCCCATGGCACCTGTGCCGCCATTTCATTTTCGAAGGTCTTGGCACCCCTAATCCAGAAGGGGATGTCAGACCCTCCTCTATCTTCTTCCGTTCCTCAGGAACTTCTATCTCTTATCACCTTCTATTAATCTTCCTTAAATTATCCCCACAAGAGGCAATTAAATACGGGATACCATTCCCCACACAATGTATAAATCATTAAGAATAACAGAGTGAGAAGTGGCATGCCCTTGCGCCCATACCTTGGCACCGGGCGTGCGTGTCAGCCCTCCTGAAGGAGTCGCGCCCTTCAGGTGCACTTTCCTCGCCCTGGGACTGAAGTGATAGTCCGGGCCGTAATTTATAGGCGAAGGACGATAAATTCCCGCCTAACACAATAAAACCCTCACTCTTTTTCCCTTAGCTCTTCTGCCAATATCATTTACTTTCTTTTAGTCATTTATTTATCTTTATTTTAATGAATCGCGAGTCATAAACTCTTGCCCTTGTGATTTAAATGCCCCTTTTGTAAGCTCTGAGGGACGTGTCCCGCCTTTCATATGCGGTCAAGTTTCATTCGTAACGTCTTGGTAATTTTCCTTTTGTTATTATTATCCCTTTTCCCCCTTCCATTCCTTCCAAGATCGCTGTTTGTCCTACCCCACATCTTTTGTCTGCTCGCCCCGTCATAACATTGAGTTAGGCAGTAGACGCATAAAATTAGCGTAGTTTAAGGTTAGCGAATTAAAACCTCGCGAATACTCTCGCCCCGCACACGACTGTCAAATTCCCGGTGTGTGGGTCATCCCCTCATCTCGCGTTGAACGATAAGCTGAGCCAAGTACGTTAAAACGAAGATAAATTATCAATGCGAATATGTATAGTCATTACAGTATCGAGTAAAAGGGGATGTCATTTACAAAAATAAACGCTGTTTTTCATTTACACAGCCTCTTCAAGGCAGATTGTACTAACCGCATGCATTTTATCTAAAATTAAGTAACCGTGTATTTTAATTCTTGAACAATAACCATTTCTTTTCATTTGTTGGCCATAGCCTCATATACGTGGTCCTATAATCTTAATTAATTCACAATTGTTCGAGTCACTTTATAAAGTTACAGTGGGTAACCAAATCTAAAGTAATTATTCTTTTGCAAGTGTTTAAATCACTTTGCGTTCTGTTAACGAAAATTGTCCCAATGTGTTATTAAAAGTAATGTCTCAGCTTCATAAAACCCTTTAGGAGTAAAGTTCATTGCAAGGCAGAATGTAGAGTAACGTAAAGCATTTGCCGCTCATTCTTGAATATCGATGTACACACACCGAAGGAGGTATGTACATCATCTTGTATGGGGAGGTATTATGATTAGCAAGAATTCGCTAGCAAATTACCTCCCCCTCCTTTGTTGTTGTTGTTGTTGTTCATTTACTGCCAGCCGGCCGATCGATAGACCATCTGTCTATCGACTTAAAACCAAGGGTTAAAAGATTAAAGGCGCTCCCATTTTTGATAAAGATCTTTCCTTCGAGGCAAAAGTAATCTGGCTTGGGTGTTTCTCCTACAGGCCAAAACCTCCCCTGCGGGCAGCAGGTGCAATGAGTCAAAGCATCTGTGTTGGGCGCACCCCTGCCCCATAGGAGGGGATAAAGGCAAAAGCCCACGAGGTCGCACACACACGCGGGCTGGAAGATATGGAGTGAAGGAACTTGTGAAGACGTCCCCAACACCTGGCCCCATCGATGCCCTTGCATCCTAACCACGTGGCCCTTTCAAAGTATACTTCTCCTCGTGCCCTTCGACCGTATTCCTCGAGCCCACACGCCATTGCTTGGAGTTTCGAGTCCCCATCGCCTTGCCCCTTTACGGAAGCCCTTGCATCTCACCACGTGGAAGAAACTCGCCCTCGGAAATCGCAAGTCATCCACAGACCGCCTTCTACACGCCCTCGGAAAATCTGCTAAGGTAAAGTGCCCTGGAAGAGCCCCATTTCAGTCACGCTTTTGTCTCGTAATATTTGCTTAAAGAGAAAGCCAGAAATCTCCCTTGTCTAATGTCCGTGCGCCTCTTGCATCGGCAGTATTAATTCTTTATTACTCCTTTGGCACCCTCAGTGCAGCTTCAATTCATTATTCTTTTGTCTATTTTCATTACTGGCGTATAATGTGCATATCTCTCATTTCAGAGGGATCCTATTTCGTGGAAGCTTCTCGGACTGTGTCTGGAATTCCCCAGTTTCATTCAATCCTGGAATCTCCTTCAGGATAGTTACTTGAGTTCCTCTTTCCGTACTGATATCATTTATGTAAATACACTACTTTAAATTTGCCCACGTGTTTTACGTAATATTTCCCTCAGTAACAAGAGCCCTATGCTCATATGAAATTCTCCTTTGTTTTCCTCTTTTTTTTTTACGTTTTCCTGTACCCACGAAGTCAGAATCACAAGGCTAAATTACCTTAAATTGTTGCTACCTGTCTCACAGAGCATATTTCAAACTAAAACCACGGAAAAACGTAAAAATATATATATATATATATATATATATATATTATATGGGTATATGTGTGTATATAGGAGAGAGGGGGAGGTTAACTGCAAAAATACCGCTTTATTGTTAGCGTTCATTTAAGCTTAAATACTGAAAACAGATAATCCGTGGCTTCAAGTGTTTAAACAGAACCGATGCAAATGTAATTGTTAACCAACCTTGGATGACTGGCAATATTTTTGTTTTTTGTTTCCTTCATAATCAGCAAATATGTCACCAATATATATTTGATTTTATATTCTTTCCCCCTTTATGCATCTCATTTAGGGATATATATGAATATAATCAGATGGTTGACGAACCACTGTAATCATAAAATTGTAAAATTATGCTTAATTCCGTTACTGAAGAAAAGGTTTTATTGGCTGTTGGACACCTCGTCGCTGAAAGTTACAAAGAAAACCGGTAATTATAACAGGTATAAATCATGATGAGGTTGTTTTTTTCCTTATTCTTCTCTCACATCCTTTACCATAGATACACCCTTTTTTTGGGATGATATTGTTGACACACTATTGAATGACTTAACATTGCAATGTTTTTCATGTTTAATTGTCAAGGCATAATTTCAGTTTTTCGATATTTCCATTTTCTATCTTTTTTACAGTACTTTATACTAGATACCTCAGATAGTACTAATTTAAACAAAAATATCATATGTAAGTTGTATTCTTTTTTTTTATTCATATTTCAGTCTGTTTTAGTCACCTCTTTTTAGCTTTCTATAAAAGAAAACTATTGAGATGGCTTTGTCTGCCATTTCATTTAATTTTTTCTGTCTGCCCTCAGATCTAAATTTTAATGAGGCTAGAGGACTGCAAATTTATACGTTTGATCATCCACCCTCAATCATCAGTTCCAAATTACAGCCCTCTAGTCTTAGTAACTTTTATTTTATTTAAGGTTAAAGTTAGCCTTGATCGTGCGTCTGGCACCGCCATAGGTGCCGACAACATAGGCCAACACCGGGCTGTGGCTGAAAGTTCCATGGGCCGAGGCTGAGAGTTTCATGGGCCGTGGCTGAAAACTCAATTGCGCCGAAGAAACTTCGTCGCATTTTTACTTGTTTTCTAGATAAATCGATAGGATCAACGATGAGCGCTGTTGCAGGAGTAAACATTGTGAGTAATTCGTGTCAACAAGAAATGCAGTTTAAGATTGATCAAAAAGTGTTGTTTATATTTTTACTGAGCGTGTCGAGACGTAGTTGCCTCTCAAAACAGTCAGGCTCGTCTTTGAGGTTGATATGATTAGCACTGCCTCTGATTTCATGATTTTGATTAGAGTGCCTTTTAACGTTTTTAAGCTCATGCTTTTATTTCAGTATTTAATATTTTACTTTGTCAGTGTACTGGACTTATGATTTGTTACTCGGCTCTGGGTCAAAGGACACATGAAAGGTTGTAAGTGTGAAAATATTCATGTATTGTTCCTCTAACGTATAACATTAGTTTATAAACCTGACTTCCTAAAGATTTTATTTTAAAGTTAAAAAGCTATGTCGCATGATAACTTTTGCAAGATAGTGGAAATTTTTAAGATCAGGCATGAGAAAATATCAGTATAAATTCTTGAAAGGAGCTTCTGAGATGTTTTCTTATTTTTCATTTTTTTATAATTGTTTTGGTGTATTACTTCCTATATTTTTGTTCAATGTTTTTCGACAGGCATGATTTTAAAAAAACATCATGGAAATTTTTTTAGATTCTTTTTGTAATATATTGTATTTATATATAATGCAAAAATATATATATATATATAATATATATATATATATATATATATTTATATATATATAATATATATATATAATATAAAAGATATATATATGTATTTATGTAATTGTATATATATATATTATATATATATATATATATATAATATATATATATAAATATATAATATATTAGGTTTAATTATTTGAATTATTATTATCGACAGTAAAAAATTAATTGCATAAAATGAAATGTCTAAAAGATAATCATTAACAATTGGCTGAACACAACACTTTCTTCCGAAAATGACTTGTGGCTGTTGTTTTATTGGTTTCTGTTCTAAAATAGAGACATGCCTTTTGCCAGTGAGTCTTTGAACATGTTTGACATCTGGCGCATATGAGGCACTTTTTCTGTGTAATTATTTTGTTCTCGATTTTCAAAAAATTTTTTTCATTTTTTTCATTTTTGTTTCATTTTGTTAATTACCTTCGTAATTAATAGTATGTTAAATTTACAATTCTCTGCAACTATTAGGAAATCATTGTTTTTAAAAACAATTATATTTATTCATTTTATTATTATTTGGACTTTTAAGCTTTTTCCTCACTCTATAATATTGAAGAAAAATTTCGAAAGAAAAGCATCATGAAGAACCATAATTAGGGAAGGAAAGTTCCTGAAGGTCCCCTCAATCCCCCAACCCCGCCTCCAAAAATGAAAGTCCTTCAGGGGTCAAATATTAAATGCTAAAGTTTTCTATAAAAAAACTATTGTCCGCATTCAATCTCATTCTTCTGCGCTAGAGGGCTGCAAATTGGTATGTTGATCATTAATGTTCCAGTCATCAAACATACCGAATTTCAGTTTTTTTTATTTTATTTAAGATTAAAAATTAGCAACAATCGTTTTTCTTAAAACGCTATATTAACAGGCCACCACCGGGCCGTGACTGACAAGCTTCATGGGCCCATAAAAAAAAAAGTTTTTTGCAGCCGATAAAACTTCGGTGCATTTTTATTGTTTAAGTGCAATAAAACAAAACTGTAAAAACATACGGTGTTTAACGTCCTTAATGCCAAGAAATTACACCCTCTTAAAATTTTTGCATTCACTTTTCATCCATTCCAACTTCATATTTTCCATCTCTGCTGTCCAACCTTCTAACCACGACCTCAGAAGTGTTAGTGAGGTTTTCTCCCAGTTTGATATTTTATCTTCGTACTTCATTTTATTTATTTGCTGAATTGACCACCTTAAAAAACTAGAAATTCCAACAAACTCTTCGTTGTTTTGAGTTCTGAATGAAAAAGTGCCCAGATGCTAACCAAAGACTTGCCTTTTAAGTTTCGTTCATTTCCCTTTTTGTCCAGATTCATGCCCAGGACAGCTTTATACAGCATTTTAGCCTTCAATAATTGTTTTTATTCACTTTCAGTATTTAAAAAAGCTCAAGCTCAGTACTTGTGCCCATGGGCTAGAAATTGGTTTCTCTAAAAGGACAAATATTTTTTGTATTTTAAAAATATTAAGCCACCATGGTAAATTGTTAAGATTGTTTCAGCCAAAAAAAAAATGGTATCCACTTACTTTCTTGCCTTAGTCTTTCTAAATGGCGTGTTATATCACTCTAAAGTTTTCCGGAGTTAACCCAACTTAGGACTAAGGTTGACCTATGGGGTTGTTAATCTGCAAGCTTGCTATGTTGTCCCATTCGTCTAAAGCCTCTGTATTTTTGACATGAAAAGGCTTGTTTCTTATTCTTTGACAACCCACTGTTTAGTGAACGCTGTGCCTTCAGTTATCTAAGTCAATTGATTCAAAAGCACCTGTCTTATGTATACGTTTTGTTCATCTTTTTCATCACAAATTTTTATATTATGCCAGTAGATTTCATGAAGGTTTCTCATGTATAATTTACAAGTAATCAATATTTTCTTAAAAATTTTTCTTTATGTTTTCACTTTTATCGGTCCTGCTCTTTCTTAACATTACCGCAAACTCCTCTGCTCATTTCCATAGTCACTTACATTTTAAAAAGGCTTTTTAGTGTTAAATGCTTTTTGGAGGCAATTTCAGATGGCTCCCAGTCCTGTTTAAAAATTGAGGAGCTTTTTCATGTCTTTTTCTCAAGGCATTTCCATTATCCATATGTTAAAATATGCATTTATATTTATGAACAGAATCTTGACTTCTACAGTAAAAAATAATTAAAGTGCCTGGGAGAACATGGGAGAACGACCAAAATAAATTCGGGAGCTTTTTCCTACATTTTGTCGACGAGCAAGATGAAAGGTTTCACGCCCTCATCTTAACAGGAATGACCCAGTAGCAAACTGGAAGACTTGGGGATTAAAGACCTAAAGGACGCAAAAGCTAAGGTAAAATTGAGTACAGGAAAAAGGAACAGAAAAAATATAATTAAGCTAAAAAGTCACAATAGAAACTTTCTCAGGATAAACAATCTTACTTTTTTATTATTTAGTTTTACGCTTCTTGATATTTTGTTCGACTTCATGCCGTTCGTTTTATTAAATCTTGGTGCCATTTTACTCATAATACATGGCATTAGCTTTTTATGTGGACTTCATACTTTTAATTGAAAATTCTTCTTATATTTTCTATTTTATAATATAAAATTTTTCCTTTTGTAGTTTGATTAAACAATGTCGTTATACTCAAAAGATGAATTAACTTTCAAATTTAGATATAATGGGTTTTAATATACTATATATATATTATATTTTTTTTTATATATGAAGTTTAAACCCTCATTTGGCCCCTTCGTAAAATTGGGATTTTCTGCCCCCACACACTCTAGTTTTTAGCTTAGAATATACAATCCCTTCTTTGGCGTGTTTAAAACAGAACGTTGTATTTTCCCCCAAAACATTGTTTCTTTTTTTTTTTTATTTTTATTTTTAGGTCATAGACTGGGTGCTATTTCACTTTCTTCTCTTGGACTTTTGTTTTTCGTGCTCAAAAAAATATTTCCCCAGAGATTTGCTTCACTGGAAGCATTGTAATAAATGTTTCAGTGTTTCGGTGAAAAATAAAGGTCATTTTATGTGTACAAAATTCAATTTTCTTTTGTTTGAAAGTCTTGCCGTATTCCACCTGGATTGTTTTATAACCGTAAGTTTTAAATAGGCATTTAAATCCATGTCTGGAGTCTTTATAACCAATTCTCCTGCAAGTATTGTCTTTGCTTTTGAATTTGTATTATTTCATTCAAAAAATTTGGTTATGTAATCTATCCTTAATTTTTAACAAGAACCAAAGTCTATACCTCATCAATAATTCAGTATACCAGATGCAATATAGATTTGACTATATTTTTTCAAATGATTTCCCCAAATAATTGGCAGAATGAAATGTGTTTTTTTCACTGAAATCATCTTTGGATTCCAATCTTTCGCGAAAAATTTTTAATGACGTATGGGATTTATAAATTTTTTACTTAGAATTCTTTCATGTTATTATCTGACGTCAAGTATTTTTCCGTTGACATCAGGTTAATCTCTTAAAAGGACCTGAGAAGACAAACAAGAATAAATCATTCAACGGTTAACAGTTAACAGTTTATAATGTTTAACTCATTTGGAAAAACATTTTCGTTTGATATTTTGCTCCACATTTGTTTATTCCCAAAATGCACCGACATCCCGAAAGGTTTGAGGAAGAAACATCATGTATGAACCTGGACTTGCCTGGTCGTTTTCTTTGATGATGAGTCTTCTCGAGAATTTGATCGCTCGTTTTTAACCCTTTGATTTCGGTTGTAACGTATACGACGCATTTAATAAACTGGGCGGAACACTGTTGTGTCGTATACGAGCACCGGTAATTTCCTTTTATGTGAAGGACTGATGATTGAAATACTGGCCTCTTTTTCTTGATATGGTAACAGTCTGTCAGTTGCCATACGGTGAATTCATATAAATTCACGTGTTTCCTAAAATTCATTAGTCTTCATCAAGATGTCACAGGAGGAGGGGTCAAGGGTACGACATCCTCGAGTTGACCGCCGGCAGATCGAGAGAAGAGCTCTCGACGAGGATAACTATTTTATAGACCTTCTCGACTCATTTTCTGGATATGAAAATGAATCGGATTTAAAATAAATGAAATGGATAATTATGGTCCTGGTACAAGAGACAGTGATGAAATATCAACCGACAGTGAAAATGACGAAAATCTGCCACCTACAAATGAAAGCCAGGTGTCAAAAAGAAGGCGGAGACAGCAGAAGTGACCCAGGTGATGAGTGGGAGTGGGCTGCCAGCAATTTCAGCCCAGAGATTTCATATTTGACAGCAGTGGCAGTGGCATTACGTCGAAATGTAATGTGAATGAAAATTCAAAGGAAGTAGACTATTTTTTGAATTTTCGACAACGAATTTATGGGGCTGATTGCTGAAGAGACAAACCGTTATCAGAGATTCCTTGTTGATACGCTAGGAGATGCAGTGCCAAAGTATTTGCGAAAATTTGCTCAGGTTACTGTGGAGGAAATGATACGGTTCCTTTGTGTGATTATGATCATGTCGCATATAAGTAAACATCGCATCGTAGATTACTGGACTACGCTTGAGACATTCGAGACAAAAGGAGTGAGAAGGCTGATGGCAAGGGACAGATTTCTTCAAATTCTACGGGTTCTACATTTCGTTGATAATTCACAGGAAACAAGCCCAGATAATAAAACTAAAAAAATTAAACCCGTGCTCGACAGTGTGCGTAGAAAATTCGGGAAAAATTTCAACCTTTCCAGGATTTATGCATAGATGAAAGTTTAATGTTATGGAAGGGAAGGCTAAGTTTCAAGCAGTACATTCCAGATAAAAGAAGTCGATTTGGAGTGAAAATATTTGAACTTTGTGATGCCAAAACGGATTATATTGTCGATTTTATAATCTATACTGGAAAAGATACAGAGATATTGGTAGATGAGGATCTAGGGGTATCTGGTTCTGTGGTAAAAACATTTATGGCCTCGCATCTCGGAAAACATCACATCCTGTATTTCGATAATTGGTATTGCAGCCCAAAAACTGCTCAAGTATTTGGGCGACAACGAAACAGGAGCATGTGGAACAGTCCGGAAAAATAGGAAATTTATGCCTAAATTTCTGATGTGGTAAATCTGAGATTTCGTCTCAAAACTGCAATGGAATATTAGGTTTAAAATGGCAGGATAACAGGACAGTGTATATGTTATCTTCAGTACATGAAAATATAATGGTAGACTGTGAAAAAGGTGTCGACCAGGGGAATTTTGTGCAAAAACCTGCATGCGTTGTTGACTATAATAAGAAAATGCGGATTGTGGACAAGAACGACATGCTTATTAGTTCTGTGGAAGTGGTATCCGTAAAACCACGAGATGGTACATAAAACTATTTTTCCGTCTGCTTGATATGATACTAGTAAACTGTCATCACTTGCATGGATTTTGTTACTGGCAAGAAAGGGTCATATTTACAGTTTTCTAAGTCAGTCGTTCTGCAGTTGATTGAAAGGTACCCTCCAGCACCTAACAAGATAATTACCCGCACCGTAATAACGCAGCCAAGGCGGCTAACAGAAAGACACTTTCCTGATCCAGTTCCTCAACAGAAAAACAACTGCGACCTAGACTAAGATGTCGTGTGTGCTCGCATACATCCGTAGGCCCAAGAAAGGCCAGCAGACATATTTCATGTGTAAAGACTGCAATGTAGGACTATGTGTCGCTCCTTGTTTCCAGAGAATACCACACACTTCTGAATTACTAGAATTCTGTCGTAAAAGTTTTTGTCAAGATTATTATGTTCAGCTTATTAAATATTCAGATTCATAACCATTTGTTATTCACATTGTTTGATTTTCATTCAACTTATGTCATAAAAGCTTCTTCCA
>NC_089791.1:71077086-71152086 GCF_040412425.1 Macrobrachium rosenbergii | reverse complement strand
TTGTTATTGATGTTCGCAAATTATATTATATTTTATAGCCTTGAAAATGCGACTTGGAATTCAAGGTCGCGAACGTCGGCATTGAAAATAAACCGTAGATGATGAGATGCTTTCCCTACTGCTTCCTCTTTTCAGATGTATATATATATATATATATATATATATATATATATATATATATATATATATATTATATATATATATATATATATATAGCATAGTATACATAGGACTATTCAAACTGCATGGTATCTATGGATACCATCCAGTTTGAATGAGGTCCTTTTAGTAATTTAGTTAATGCACAGAACAATTGTGTATGTGATAAAGTTAATATATACGTATGTATACATATATGTGTGTGTTAGTGTGTATTAACAGATATTAGACACAGAGAGATGCATAGATAGAAAGATATATATATATATATATATATATATATATATATATATATATATATATATATATATATATATATACATATATATACATATAAATATATATATATATATATATATATATATATATATATATATATATATATATATATATATATACACATATATATATACATATACACATATGCATATATATAGTAGGGAGTGCTGGACAGGTATTGAACAGTCAGCTCATCATTGATATATTTATTAATAGGTGCGCTTCGATCACCTATATCCCATCTTTTCTGGCTAAAAAGATACAAAAGCATCAATTAAAACTGACAACAGAGCTTACAAAATTAAAATGCTTTAAAGATTGAAAATGACAATGACAAAACAAGAAATAGATTACCTTCAGTAGTAAAGTCCAGAGGATGAAAACTGAATAAGAGTAAACAAGGTTAGTACAAACGCAGTGTTAAGTGGGGTTATAGTAATGACCGTTTTAGAAAGAGACTTTGCCCTCTTTAAACTGATCCATTAACCTTCTGACTTCAAGCTCTCATTGTTTGCGCCTGTTATCAAGCACGTGTACTATAATAGAAAGTTCTGAATGAAGTTTTATATCCCACTTAAATTTTTAGATAAAAAAAAATCAATATAAGGAAAATGATAGATGCAAGAAATTTGGAAAACCTAGATGTGCTTTCACCAGTTTTGTCATTTGGATGCTGCAATTGAGCAAATGTTCTGAGTTACGTCATCTACTATAGTTTTTTATTACTGTTCCTTTGTTGTTATCGAAGTCATAGTAATAGACAGTTTGAGCTTTTGAATTGTTTTCTTCGTGTATGCTGTGAGACCGGGCCTTGTTTTCTCATTAAATAAGGTTGAATTTGTGCAGTTATAGCTCATAATAATATTCCTTAAATATTGTTGCACCCATATATATATATATATATATATATATATATATATATATATATATATATACATATATAGTGGGTGTAAACATTTAAAGAATGTTTATTATGAGCCATTTTATAGCTGTACAAGTT
Organism: Macrobrachium rosenbergii; assembly: GCF_040412425.1. Taxonomy (NCBI): domain Eukaryota; kingdom Metazoa; phylum Arthropoda; class Malacostraca; order Decapoda; family Palaemonidae; genus Macrobrachium; species Macrobrachium rosenbergii. Next base: position 71,150,648 of record NC_089791.1, on the reverse strand, counting down.
AAAATTCAACCTTGATACAGCAAGGAGGTAAAGACGGATTACGGCATGCACGTGAAAGAAAGCAACTAAAAGCTCAAAACTTATATCACAATTACATATATATATATATATATATATATATATATATATATATATATATATATTACACATTTATACAGTATTAGGATTTTACCTGTGCTTTTAAAGACTGTCATATGATACTATCACTGCTGTGGCATTTCTGTTATATGTAGATTTTAAAGATATTTCTGCCACTTTCTGTCGAAAACAGATCTATATTTCACTTATTTCAATTTCAGTGTTCAACAGGATATCACACAACAAGGTAAAGCAATAAATTTATTTACAATCGAAGTATGAGGAGACATTACTTATGAAGAATCCTCGTCAGAGGATGCTACATCGATAACAAAAGAATCTATATTTATCAATGCAAACATCTCTGAAGCGTCATCTCTTTTATATCTTCGGCATGTCTCACATCATTAAATCTGTTGTCAGAAGATATGGATTCAATTGCTTTGACCAAAGGAAGCAGGTCTGATTTTTTAAACATTCTTCTTTTGCCACGTATGATTCTTCACCTGCGCCCATATCAGTTCTGTTGCATTATACTGGCGTGCGATATGTAGGCACAGCTCAACCACTATGTCCATGATCTCTTGCCAGTCCGTCAATCACGTAATCATTTTCTTTACATGAATGTCTTTGCAACTTTACTAATTTCATTAGCCAGTCTTTAACTTCATCCTTTTTGGCAGACATTGTCGGAGGTTTATTAATTCGAACTGAATGATAAGAAGCGTTATCCAACACTATGATGCATGGCAGATGGCCCTATATTGGGAAGAAGCTGGGTTTTAAACCATTTTTCAAACACTGCAGAATTCATCTGAATTTCTAGATTGTGTATCCCTTGTCAGCTGGGTGCGTTTGATCATTGATAAAAATATTACCTAGAAATGTGGTTAATATTAAAACTAATATTGTGGATTGTGTCTACTTACTCCAATGCAAGGTTGATGTACAATTAGAAGGAATAAATCATAGGTAAAAATTCTTTATTCTGTCACGCCTCTCTCTCTCTCTCTCTCTCTCTCTCTCTCTCTCTCATTTTTTTTTTTTTTTGCCCAGCTAGTGGAATAGTAAGCGAACCATAAAAATGATGAACATTCTTTATGATTAGTTTCTGACGAATATACAAAGAATTTTTAAATCATATTACACAACTGTGATGTAGCTGTCCTTACGGATTCAAAACAGAATTAGAGAAAATGACAAAAAAAAAAAAAAAGAAGACCTGTCATCTCAATCAGTGCAGTGCTTATACCTCTGGCAACACTAAACCCCGATATATAGTGTACTTATCCTATGTTTATTTATTTGTGTTGTTACATTAATTGCATAATATCTATATCACGGATCGCTACTATCACAAGAAGACTATAAATAAAACAGGTTAATTGTATAAAACAACAAATACAAACGCTATTACAATGATTGTTTACGATTTCGTGCGTCTGGTAGCATGCTACGGGTGACTACCGTCTGAAAACCCTCCGGATTGTGGTAAGTGTGAGGTCTCATCTCGGCCGTAATCAAAGGGTCTCCCTTGAACACAACCTAAAGTATGTAAGAAGAAATGAAAGCAGTCAATTTTAGACTTCTGCTTGAACTGAGTAGAAAGGAGCCCATTTTATTTTAACTTTATTTTTTTATTTGAGGTTATGTGCACAACTGGCAACGACGTAAGCAGCCCTTGTGAAATTTCGTTCTCAGTTTTGCAAAGTTTGAGAATATTTAGGAGCTCTATTTACGACAAGAATGGGATTAAGAAAAGGGGGGTAAGACCACCAGAAAGTTCATTCCTGTTCAGATGGCAGCTAGAAATTACCTTATGAGATTGAGTCGCATCTTTTGCTTATCCGTAGTTACATTCCTTGGTCCCTAAGATGGAGATGCACAAATAAAGTTGATCATTTAACGTTTCTCAGCAAAATCTCAGTCGATCTCTCTGGAAAATTATGACAGTCGATTGTTATATTACAAATCAGTGTTAATAATGTAGAGGAAAATGGCCTGATTATGTATGACACTTCGGCATTTGTAAGTGAAAACGGGTGTTTAGGAGATTCAGTGTAATTAACTAAAACGTTATGGATCTCCAGTATTACAGGGATAATCAGTTCACTACAAGCTGCAGAACTGGAATTCTTCATCATGACCTACATTTTTATATATTGCAAATCCCTAATGATGTTTGGACGTTGTTTTTTTTATATAATTAAAAAATGTTACATTCGATCACAGACGTCTTAAACGTATCAAATGTGCACTTCGCCTTTCTCGTAAATAAAACCAGGAAGTAGGCATTATTTTTCTTTAATAGGTGCATCGATGTAGGGGCAGGGCAGTGAGTGCACCTCGCTCAGTGATCAGTGTGTATTATTTAATGTTCTTCGCAGCGTCCCTTTCATTCCTTTTATTGTATCTCCTCTCATATTCTCTTTCTTCCGTTTTACTTTGCACCTTCGCGTAACAATTGTTTTATAGAGCATCTGCGAGGTTTCCTCCTGTTACACCTTTAAAACCTTTTCATTCTCAATTTCCCTTTCACCTCTGACTGACCACATGGGTCCCAGCACTTGGCCTTTGGTCTACATTTTATATTCCATTCTCTTCCACTTAACAGGTAAATGTTGCATGATAACAAACCTAATGAATACCTGAACTGCATAAATAACTAATATTTAGCATCGACTAGTAAGGCCTCATGTACACTTATATGACTCGCAGTTAGGGAGAGAGAGAGAGAGAGAGAGAGAGAGAGAGAGAGAGAGAGAGAGAGAGATGACAGCTGAATTTTTTATGAAATTCATAATTAAATATAGATGCTGACTATGAAATAAAAAGTTATTTCAAGAGAAATTTATTTAAAACTTCAACATATACGTGATTTATATAGAGGGGCGGAACGTTGATGAGAAAGTTATTTATATCGAAGAATTCGCAAGAATGGCCGCTTCATATAATTCGCGGATGAGACTCACTTCATGTTCTGCCCGCAGGTTGTTGATGATACAATCTGACGAGAAACTGCCTAAATGGAATTTCCAGCCGTCGTAATTTCATCTTTCTGGGAAGAAATTCATTAGAAGTGAGGAAAAGATTCTAATGAAGGACATATGAAGGCACAAGGCGTAATTGTAAAAAGAATTGACCTTGAACAGAAATTCATTAGATGTCATGTTACTCATGTTGTTCCCTAGAACTAGAAAATGATTAAGAAATAAACCCACTCAAGACTAAAAAATGATGAGAACAAATGTACACAAGTAAAAAAAAGTGCCGGAGTTTCTTCGGTGCAATAGAATTTTCTGTACAGCCGCTGAAGCGTGTAATCAAGACCACCGAAAATAGATCTAACTTTCGGTGATCTCTGTACATTGCTGTATGAGCCGCGCCCCATGAAACTTTAACCACGGCCCGGTGATGGCCTGTCCTATATCGTTGCCAGAAGCACGATTATGGCTAACTTTAACTCTCAATAAAATAAAAACTACTGAGGCTGGAGGGCTGCAATTTGCTACGTTTGATGACTGTAGGATGGATGATCAACATACGAATTTGCAGCTCTCTAGCCAAACATAAATATCCATAAGCTAGAAGAATAAAAATAAAACCACGGTTTGTTAAATATAGTTTGAGATGTTACAAACATTCACGTAATAATTCCTCTTGTATCCATTCGAGAGAGAGAGAGAGAGAGAGAGAGAGAGAGAGAGAGAGAGAGAGAGAGAGAGAGAGAGAGAGAGAGAGAGAATAATATTATATAAACCATTCAGCAAGGGAACATCGTTGAACTAGTTTATCCAATTTTTCAAGATCGCAAGAAGTCTGAATATATCAGAATCGTCTGACAGTTCAAGTGTTTACAGTCATTTTCACCTGCAAGGCCCAAGGTTCTTATTTTTTATGTCCTTTTACAAATGAAGCAGCCTGAATGCCACAGCTTACGTTTTGGTCGTCCCCGTGATGACCTTTCGTGACTTAATTCTGAGCTAGATTTTTCTCATCTCTTCTGTGCCCGTATGTGAAATAGTCTTACAGGTATATAAAATATCACCATATCAAAGTTAGCATGTAGATATTTACATATAGCTTCGGCCTATATTGTGGTACGAATTGACTTTTCGGTAATGCTCTGAAAAAGAATAACAATTTTGGAGTGTTTACTTTCAATTAATTTTATTTTGAGACCCAAAATTTCCTTTGATTTGCTTCAGCCCCTAACCCATTGCATCACACTCCGTTGATGATGATGATGATGATAATGATGATGATGATGATGATGAGAGAGAGAGAGAGAGAGAGAGAGAGGTTAACTTATGATATAAACAAGTTGTAAGTAGAAAAAATTAAACTAAATGAAAACGGATATACATCGGACTTCATTAGAGCGAACTTCTGAATCTTTTTAACCCTGCTTTGGTTTTGTTTGTGTTGTGGGGGGAGAAGTGGAGGCGTAAATTGGGCCACAAATTCAAAATTAAGTCTTTCCCTTACTCCTAAAAGAGCCTCAATAATCTACTCAGGTAAGATTATTTTCCACTAAACTTTAGATCCTCTGGACGAAGAGTTCGGAAAGTTTGGAGAGGAACTGTGCTGGAGATTCAAGAAGTTAAGGGAAGTACCATGAGCGATATATTTTCATAAGCTTAAGGAAGGCAGCAAGTTTCTTTAAAAACCAAAATTGCTTGAACCTAATTTTAGTTTTTTACATAATTCTCAACTATTGTCTTCTTACGAGTAAGTGGTCATTCATACTTTTGCTTATTTGATCTATAAACTCATATTTCAATCTATTCTATATATTTCCTACTCTCGCCACTTCATCATCTGAATTGGTTTTGGTAGATAATTAAGTTTTCATCTTGTTCCTTGTGATTATCAGCATATCACGCAAAAACAATATAATCATAAAATGTAACCTTAAATAACCGCAAAAATATAAAAATAACGATAAGAGATAACCATTGGATAAGCATGAATGAAGTATTAAAATAGGAAAGATGAAGCCAAATGTTAAGTTGTTAAAAGTAACTTATTATTCGAGCTAAAATGAAGACATATGTCTAATTAAAATTTCGATAGAGCTGTAAACTCGGACGAAACGGTTGATGATTATGAATGGGTAGTCAAGTATTATTATATTTAGAAACAATACTCTAGTGTTTCATCAATTCTATATATATATATATATATATATATATATATATATATATATATATATATATATATATATATATGTGTGTGAGTGTGTGTGTGTGGAATTGTTTTTTGGAAGAAATTAAGATAAAATTAATGTGTAATATACAAAAGGAGGAAACCGTTATGTAGAATCAGAGTTACAGGAGAAAATTTTCGTAACACTCAGTAGAGAGAATACTTTGCTAAAACCACTCAATTCTGGCTGAAAGAACTGGTAGGAATAAAGGCAAGGATTTATTACACATCGCAATGGAAAACTAAATTATGAAAAAGCTCACAGAAGTCAGACGGTCGTAGCTGTATGGTTTCAATAGCTTACAAGTATATTTTATTATCAGCGAGGTGACCTCAGTGGTGACAAATCACCAGGTTTACACAAATATGCATCGGAAATTAATCATCTGCTGAGCACAGGAAAGAATCATTTAAGTACAGGATTATCCCTTGCAGATAGATGAATAGATAGACGTACAGAAAGATGTAGGTAGATAGATAACTTTATATCCATTAAGCAGTGTCGTACAAGATTCTTCTTCAGTCGTCAAGTGGCACATAAGATAATGAGAGGTAAGAGACGCTTAAGTACTATAGAAAGAGAGGGTCGGAGGGAGGAAGAGAGGGAAGGAAGGAAATAAACTTTGTATCAATTAATGTATTCTTTCGACAAGTCTTCTTCAGCTGCTGAAGGACTCGTGTGTTGGAGGAAGGAAGGAAAGACTTGATTTAGACAGTTATCAGCACAAGATGAGAACCATCACTCAGACGCATGACTCTAGATTTATTATTATTATTATTATTATTATTATTATTATTATTATTATTATTATTATTATTATTATTAACAAGCAAACAAGGTAACAAATTGATGCAAAATTTATAAAAAGACATTCGATTATACATATGAACGAATTTATCACATCACTGTGATTCATATACAGGCATTAAGCTACAAACGTCCTTTAATATTCAATTCGTTCTACCTCGGAAATATATTTTCATATATGTAACCCGAAGAGGAATTTTTTTAGTTGATAATAAGTTCGTCGTCTCGTGGGCCCGAACCACGGAAGACAAGAACTCAGGACTACAGTGGTGCGCATTGTCGGGTAAAAAATACATTATTTCCGAGGTAGAGCGAATTGGATATTAAAAGACGTTTGTAGCATAAGGCTTGATTATATATATATATATATATATATATATATATATATATATATATATATATATATATATATATATATATATATATATATGTATATATATATATATATATATATACACATACACATACACACACACACACAATAATACCACAGTTGCTATTTATGAAGGATGGAACATTCTAGAAATAATATGTTATTCACTGAAATAGTAACTATCATGAATTCACGAGACTCTGTATCAAAAATACTGATAGGTTTTCCACTGCCATGCAGTAAATGGAATAGAAGACCTCTAGCGATGCGCCTTGTGACACCATTGTACCTCAACCGATGCTCCGTCAACAGAACTGCAAACACACTTGATGAAAGCTTTGTACTTAATCAGGTTAGGCAGTGGGAAGGCAGGAAATTCCTTTCATCCACAACATTTACCTTAGGGCGATGATATAAGTAAGTTCTTATGTATTACGTTTTAGCTAACAACTTATGAACATTGACTCCTTTCCACGTTGAATCTCTCTCTCTCTCTCTCTCTCTCTCTCTTTCTATGTTACTATTCGAAATTTAGTATAATTTGATTTGCAAATGACTCTTAAGTAACAGTCAGTGTCTGAAGGAATGACACATTTCAGGTGAATATCAAACTACGAGGGAACGATTGAAGGAATGTCAGCCTCACCCTTCAAACCTGAATAATTTCAGGCCATCTCACGAGAGCTGTCACAGGTGACGTTCTCAATTATTAGCAACCAGGCACACCACCCTAAGGATTAACGCGTTGTCAAAGCCAGACGCTATCTTCAGTAAATAACTGATGCAATTCCAGAATCAATTTCGACTTTGAAAATACTGAGAGCTAAAACATGATTTTTCATTCCAATCTATATCTTTCGTGTTTTTTGGTAAGTCCAATGATATGTGTGTACATTTCAAGCTAATAATACTTGCAATAATCTATGCATTTTAACCAAAACAGTTTGTCATAAAGGTAAACTGAAATTCTCTACTACAATTTAAGAAGTTTAAATTCCGATTTTGGGAACTATTCGTGTTAATCTTTCCACAATATTCCAATTACATGACCGAATTCGGTCGATAGTTTGCTTCATCCAGAACTAGCCAAAAATGAATAATGAATTCTAATTATTAAGAAAAGTCATGAATCTATCATACGTGGGCAACAAACATGGAACAAGGAAAATTTATCAGAAATATGGAGCCAGCAAAGAAACATTTAAACTGCCGAATTTCCTGCCTTTCAGAATGGGTAGACTGGCTTCCACGGTAACACACCGCCAAGTAGGTGCCGATTTCTCTCAGAAAACAATCATCTTCGGGGAGCCAATTGATGGCTAGATTTTCACAGTTTCATCTAATGCAGTGTTGTCATTCTCGAGATATTCTGCTCTCTCACATACACATTCACTCAAAACCCACAGACAGACAGTCAAAGAAGGAGCCATAAGCTCCTCACAAATAAATGTCAGATATTTTTTTTATTGCAAGAGGACGAGGGAGCCTTTTTGGGAACCTTCTTCGGTGACAGATGATGAAGAAAACTTCGAGTTTAACCAGATGGTCAGGAAAGACCAAAGGAATAATAATGTTTCCTATGACAAGTAGAGAAAGAGAGACAGGTGCTAAAAAGAAGTGGATAAATATAAATATAACGATGGCAACAAGAAGTATCAAGGATTTTCTCCAACCAGAACAATAAAAATAAAATAAGTAGGCCACTAAGTATGCATAATCTCTAGTCTAGTCTGAAGGGAGATGTCGCCACCGCATTCAAGCAAGGACTTCCAAGAAAAAGTGAATACGTGTGTATACATACATACATACATACATACATACATACATACATACATATCACACGCACACACACACACACACACACACACACATATATATATATATATATATATATATATATATATATATATGTATATATATATATATATATATATATATATGCGTGAGTGTGTGTATGCGTATGTGCGCGCATGTGTGTTTTACAGTCTGTTTGTTACAGACGATTGAAAGGTGGTTGTGCAAATACTGCTGACGATTGCCCTAGAGAGGGAAGTCATAAAAATGAACGTCAGTGCTCTTGATACTTTCATAAATGCTATTTTGCCTTCTCAGCTAAAGCGAAGTCGACGCAGCAGCAGTGACGAGGTTGCAGGAACAGATTCTGCAATTTTCGAAAGCAACTCGGTGTGAAGAAACAGTATAAACCGTGAAATGCTGAAATGTCGAAGACGAGACTTGGAATTTTTACAAACCGTGTAAGTGACAACCCAGTTGACTCAAGGGCGGCAGCATAAGATTAGGAGAATCTGTGTTGTTCGAAAATGTGTATTGAAGTAAAGAAATATTAACTCATAATAAATCCCCTTTCTTTCAGCTTTCTGGGTAAAATAACCAAATAAAAAAACCCGACAACTGAGGCCACTGAACCCTACCAAGTATTTACAACTAAAATAGAAACTGTAACTAAAGTTCGTAGGGTAGAACCTCTTAAGGACTCCGTTATACCAGAAATTTTCAACGCAATTCTACTACATATATACATTATATATATATAATTTATATATATATATATATATATATATATATATATATATGTATATGTATATATACATACATGACACACACAACATATATATATATATATATATATATATATATATATATATATATATATACATATAATAATGCATTTAACACATTTATTCCCGCATCATATTCCTAAAACGCGAATAATTTTTGCAAAACAAATTTTAATCTGACCAGTGTTTTCATGATCAAGATTTGATCCTCATCTGAGCAAAATATATTACAGAACAGCTTAGCTGGATTACGGTTTAATGTTCGTTGAAAGAAAAATCCCGCACCACTCGTGATGGCATGAGCAAGGCTGCTGCGTTTTTTTTCTTTTTTTTCTTTTATGGGGTAAAGTTACATTTAATGATTATCTTTTTAAACAGTCAGCTGTTACTTATCTGATTATTTTTCGGAGTTTGTTCAGCAAATTTATCGTGAGATGTTAAGCTGGTCTTTAAGAATGAAATGACTATTGCTGAAACGGTGTTTATCACGAATGTGGCATGTCATGCGAAAGGTTTACCCATGTAATGAGGACTAATAGAATAAAGGAAAGAAAAAAAAAAGCTAAACCCGATATTATCTCTAACTGTATAACTAAAATTAGAAAAAAAAGTCAAATGCAGTAGCCTCAGCATAATTAAATAGACAACAGTCCACAGCCAAAGAAATTTTCTTAAAAGATAAATGGTTTGAGAGCAAAATAACTAAAAATCAAGTTATATAAGTCTGAACTGTTGAACGGTACTCTTCATAATCCAATCATCATATTTGCATATTTCATTACTGATATCACAATAGAGTCAGACTTTAGGTTGATTATACTGAATTCTGTCCAATGTCTTTTAACAGTTCGTTTACAAAACTGCAGCTCTCTATAATTCCTCCAATTTATAGAATGATTACAATTGTTCACAGGTAGAAGTAGGCACAATTCTGGCGTCCAGCATTCTGTTACTTTAATCTTTATACATCTTCGTAGTCTTTACATGGAATTTGAAATAAATGCACCCTGGTGATAAATTCTTTAAAACAACATTGATAATAAATTCTTTCTTTTTTGGCAAAGAGGGAAATTCGTCATTAAATGGTAGAACTAGTAAATCATCATGATTAAGTCTTTACCTCTTCAATTGCAAAACAACATTAGTTTCTGGCTTTGCAAAGCTAATAAAGCTACGTCATTAAAGACGATATTTAAAAAGTAAAAGTCTTATATCTTCATGAAGTTATCATCCAAAATTCTGGGCAGCAGGTCCAAAGTGCTATAAAACATGGAAGAAAACGCCGAAGTTTTACTTTCGTCTGGTGGGTAGACTACGAATGAAAGAAAGAAGATACATTTGAGGGTTTCTTATCAACAGGAAATTTAAATAGCATTACCACACCTGCAACCTTTGCATCTAACAGGTATAACTAACTCCTCTGTCTTCAAACACAAATTCTATAGCATCGATGGATTTGATTTTCGTAAACATGCAAGACACATATGTCATCATCGCTTCTTCATTTAAAGGCTATACACAAAATTGGGTATCTGACATGCAGGAACCATAAAAAGTTTGATTTATTTTATTTATTTACTTATTTATTGGTAAAAATAGATTTTACTTCAAAGTGATAATAAAGGATCCCACAGTCCTACTACAAGGCTTTGTCAATAAAAACTTCCATTGCAAGTAAATTCTGCAGTCTTTACTACAAAGCCTGATTGATTCTAATATAGTATTTGTAATTTATAATTGCAAAAAGACATCAACTAAATTTTTGGTAAACAGCGATATTCCATCAGAACCATGATCACAGTTAACATTTACATTAAATCCCCACCTCATTGATGAAACTAATTATCTATTACAGCTAGGTCAGAAGTACTTTCCAATAACAATTCATTAATCAATAAGTTTGACATTGATATTGGGGAACCAAAATACTAATAGAATTTAAGGATAATAAGTTTTGACCAAGCCATATAAATATTGACAAGTAACACGTATCTTTCAGCAGCTCGTCTTTCCCCTTTGCAATATGATTCCCTTCTTGTTGAAAAATGACTAACTTCTGTGAAGAGGATTATAGTTCAGAATAGGATGTGCTCCAGATCGCTTAACATTTCCTAATATTTTTACTTATCAACGCAAGAATCTGCTTGTCAGATCATATATATATATATATATATATATATATATATATATATATATATATATATATATATATATATATATATATATATATATATATATATATATAGTTATATATATATATATATATATATATATATATATATATATATATATATATATATATATATATATATATATATATATATATATATATATATATACATTATATATATATATATATATATATATATATATATATATATATATATATATATATATATATATATATAATATATATATATATATATATATTTATTTATTTTTATTTATTTATTGTATAAAATATATATTTAAATATATATTCCTATAACATTTTGTAAAAAGTTTATGGCTATTTTGGGTGATTGAGAAATTTTCTTTATGATCGGTAATTACCTTACATGGAGAAACATTCCTTGGAATTGGTAATTATCTCCGTAGTTTACTTTATAATTTCTTTTAATTTGTTTGTTTTAATTTAATTCCGGTTTGTTCAATTAATGTTTGAGGCTTTAATTTTCCTAAATCACAGTAAATAAAATTGTGCTAATTAACTGACCAGCCTTCGTTGTGCAAACCGCAAAGAGAGTTAAAGATAACTACTAACTACCTAATTTTCTAACATTCCGAGCCAAACAACTCTACGAAGCAAACCTCGAAGTCACTGTTGAAGGGAAAAGCATCCAATACCAACCGTCAAGGAGAGTGATTACTTCTCACCTCATCTTACCTTTGGATATTTTATGGATTTATATTCTTCGTCGTAGTGCTGGACATTTTTCGACTCTACAACGATGGGACTCATTGTTCAGTGCTGTGAATACTATGTTCATGAAAATTGGCTAACTCTGCACCCGTCTGATGAATGTGGGAGGCGACCAGTGATGAAGCAGGAATTATCATGTCCATTCTCTATTTCATCCTATGAAGTCACTATAAGGTGTATTATTGTATTGATTCATACAGTAGTGGCATTTGGTGACTTTTTATCATCCTCAAGTCAAAAAATAAAATAAAGCCTGAACACAGTAATTGAAAATCGCTCAGAAACTAGGTTTGTTTATAGGCTACTCTAATTAAAATTATCAATTGTCGACCATAAACTGCTTGTTTATTGAAATTCGGCCTTTTAACATATATTCTAAGTGATGCCTTCATCACATATATTTAATTTGTTAATTAGGTCAAAATATTATTAAAATTGTTGGCTTTTGATTTGCAATGTTAGAAATTAATATTAAATTGAGATTAGTTTTGGAGGTGAATTTAATTTGTTGATTTGCCTTTATAGCTCATATTGGGAACAAATTTTAGTGTAGTCAAAATTATATTCATATTTCATTTAAACAATTCCTTACAAATTCTGGTTTCAATTTGAATTGAGTGATTATAGATTTATCACTTTAGGCTGGCTCAAGGTGGAGTGTGGAAAGTCAGACAGAGTATATCTGCCAATGCTTCTAGGTTTGCTGACCAGAAGCAATCACTACTCCAAGTGAACTAGCATCAACTGACAACCAACTACATATTATAAATTTCTCAAAATGATTTAGAATCTACAGATGTTAGTTTCTGTATTGCAAATAAATATTTTTTATAACACGGTCGTTTGTCCTAAGTGATTTTTTCTGCTCATGGCGACCGTGACAGGACTGAGGATGTTGGTTGTTAAGAGTTGCTGCTGGTTCGCTTCCAAGCTAGTCAGACGAGGTGTAATTTAACTTTTATATTTCCTTGGTTAAATTTTAAGATTACGTATATTTCCGTTACCGTTTTGACTTTATTTGGCTTTATATTCTTACTGAAACTGGTACCAAGATGACTGAGTTATTGATTAAATCACGAAAATATGTTAGAAAGTCCGTTACTGAAATTCTGAAATTTACAATAAGAAGGATCAGTTTTCATCATATAGTGATATTGAACGTTCTACACTGAAACTGAAGCTTGAAGAGCATTTCACGAAATTATCTGACTTAGATTCTAAAATACAAACTTCAAAGTTTTCTACTGACTGTGAGGAAGCTGCTTTGGAAGTTGAGCTTGATGCATGTGAACAGTACAAAACTAAAATTCAAGAGAGCTTCTCTACTTTACAAAATTTACCTCAGGATCGGCATCTGCCTATAGATAATCAGTCACATCAGTCCTTTACCAACCTTCAATAGTACTGAAGGCGAAGATCTTGGGAAGTTTTTTGTAGAATTTGAACAAACCCTTTCAAAGTTTAAGTTCCCAGAATATGATAAGTTATTGTTGTTAAAACAACAGGTGTGTGTGTGTGTGTGTATGTGTATACATGTGTGTATATATATATATATACATATATATATCATACATATATATATCATACATATACATATCATACATATACATAGATGCAAATACGCACACACGCACACACACACACAGTAAGACGAGTCGTATTTCGATATGATGTTGATATGAATCAAACAATATACAGCAGCGCCACTGCTGGTGACATTGTTTCTGGATCCAAATGTTCCAATTAATTTTCATGCATATTTCAAAACCATTTTTTTCTCCTGTCGAATGAAGTGTTCCCTTACAGATTGGCGTTCATTTCCCGATCATTAACTCATGTTAGAGAACATTTTTTTTTCTAAAGAACCGATCATTCAATATGAAGCTGGGTGTATTGAAGATGGAATGAGCCAACATAAGAACGTCGGAATCTTCGACGACTGTTCAAATTAAAACTGTGGCGCAATTGAAAGGTAACCAAAAGCCGCAACATTATAGGAATGTCAGTGTCATAATATGTCAAGAGAGCTTGAGATTTCTCGAAAGACTTTTCATCGTTGGCTCAACAGAAGTGTTATCTTGGTGAAAGATACCACAGCTGAGCAGGACAGAGACATAATCAACGAATTTGAGAGTAACTACTTCGCAATTGCGGAGGCAGTGAGAGAACGGCTGCATCTACAGGTCTCTACATCAACTGTGAGAAGACGCCTTCATGCAAATGGTTATCGCCATCACATACACACCTGCCAGCAAGGATAAGTCGGCGGCAATGTGCAAAGAACTTTGACTCTAGTCTGCAGAACAATTATCGATAAGGGGTTGGACTTCTGGGGACAAGTTATCTGTTCTGATTAGAAAACCTTCCCTTCAACAAACCATCGAAAGGTTCATTGCAGGAGGAGGAATAATACGAGGCAAGGCTTCCTACGAGCACTGATGTATGTATGCAAGTATAAGGCAGCATCCCCACGTCAGCATAGCCAAGTCTTCCTGCAGATGCTTGCTATATTATACTGTGGTAGCCAAGTCCCATCTTCATGTGTGCAGGACTGGCACTCCCAGTTGCTATAAGTGAGCAGCCCGAAATCCATATTAATGAATGAGTTGGGCACTTGGGTGAACAGTTTGTACGGTTAAAATAAAAGAATAAAGCGCATAGTAACACCTGACTAATTGAAAGATGATTTAAAATATAACAATATAATTACCATTTGATAATGGTCCTACTAATAATGAAATTAACAATAATCTAACTGACCATCTTAACTTAATAACGCATTTTGCTTAATGTATATGAGCAGGTTGGTAATTTGTACAAAGCCATCATTTTGTAGCACTCCTCACTTAATCATAATGTTCTATTTCGGTGAGCTGAATATCCACACGGAGGCGAGGAGCGGTCATGTTACATGCAACTCTTCGGGGTGGATTCACCTCTATGGTATAAAAGAGCTAACTGTGATAAAAGGTAGGCTCACCAGCGTGACTATTTAGAAATACTGGAGGAAGTGATTCTTCCAACAGTACATTCATATGCTCTTCCGTACCAGGAGCGCATTATATATATATATATATATATATATATATATATATATATATATAGTGATATATATATATATATATATATATATATATATATATATATATATATATATATATATATATATATATACTGTATATATATATATATATATATATATATATATATATAATATATATATATATATATATATATATACTGTATATATATAGAAGTATATATATATATATATATATATATATATATATATATATATATATATATATATATATATAGTTGACAACTGTACTCTTTCACCAGCCCAATATTGTAACATGGTAGCTTGAAGAACAGAGAGATGTTTTTTCTGCCGTGGTCCAGCAAGGCTATAGGCCTCAACCCAGTGGAAAACATGTAGGCATATATTGCGAACACCTGGGATTCACAAGAGGCCCGGATATCATTTCAGCTTGTGCAACATGCTGAAACAGAGGGGGAAGTACGGCGAAGGAGCCCTGAAATCGTTTAAAAACTTGCTGCATCTGTGTCCAAAAGGCTTCAGAGTGTAACTGATAACCGTGGGGGATTTATATAGTCATTTACATTTGGTTTTAAATAATTTCATTTTGCCTTCTGCTATGTAAATGGCTTTAGTATAATTATTTTTTGTTTGTTTTCGAATTATACATATATATATATATATATATATATATATATATATATATATATATATATATATATATATATATATATATATATATATATATATATATACATAAATACACATGTATATATGTATATTATATATACAGAAATAATGTATATAAATATATATGTGTGTATACATATACGATATATTTATTTAATTATTTATATATACAGATTTATATTTATTTATATAAATATATATACATATATATAACTACGTATTTCTCGTTGCGTCAAGAACGAAGAAAAACAATTTATTGATTTAACATAGGAAAAATTAAATTGAGGCGTTAATTGAGATCAAGAAAATATTAAGAACAACGGGTGCGGAATTGTCTTTCGCAGACCAGCATGTAATGACAGCAACAAAAGCGCTGTCAAAGTCGCAAATGCGGTATGGCTGCTCAAGGAGATTGACATTTCATCCCCCGAAGTCTCTGACAACCACAATTATACACATGACACCAGCAATTTATTCCTGTCTTAAAGGAAGGCAGTAACTACATAGAATGCTAGATTAACTAGAAATGGAAACGGCATTTCATCTGCGATGTATTAATTTATCATCGCATTTATTACCTTCCTCCATTTGATATTTTTCTAATAGAGACTAATTTCATTATAGCAACGGAATACTACAGAAAGTGATCCGGCAGAAACAAGATCTGCATATCAAGGGAATTCCTTAACGAGAGAGAGAGAGAGAGAGAGAGAGAGAGAGAGAATCGAAACACCTTTAGCCACGTTACGATAGAAAGGTGTTATTGCTTTAACTATAAAAGTATATTGTTTTATAAATCATTGAACAACTTAAAACTAGCAAAGAATTATAATTGATAAAATAATGAGTTCATTAGCAATGAAATTCATTATACCCAACGCTTATTATTTAGCAAAAACGGTGTGAAGTAACCTTATATGCCATATATATAGTATATATATATATATATATAATATATATATATATATAATATATATATATATTCTATAACCGAGATATATATATAAACATATATATATTGTATGTGTGTGTGTTTAATATCCATCATCCCTCCAAGATTCTAATGCGACTCATTTTGGGACCATTGCTGCTTTCACCTGTCTCCAATTAAAGATAAAAATTATATGTCCATAGGTAGGCAAATGATGGATGGCACCCCACTGTGATAATGACCCAGTTGTCCATAGAAAGCATGGGTATGGGACACACAAGCATGGATGGCAGCCATATTTGACCTTCCAGTGTCACCTCAGGGCATGATTCCAAGGTGCTAAGCACCTCCTCCGATAATTTGACCCAAGTTCCTCAGCTAATAAACACCTAGATCATGCCTAGGCCTATGCTGTCCTCTGGTTGCAAATAACCAATGATGCACCAAGTCCGCCCTCAAAGGAGGCCTACCAAGACTTTATTAGAAGAAACCATCACTAAGGCTGAGAGTTGCTGTCAGGAGTTGGTTTCACTAAAAAAGACTCTGCCCCAGATCCTTGTCATTCTGGACGGCGAACTAGACAACAATCCTTGTAGTAAGTTAAAGTCCTGTCGTATTTCCACTTTTCTCTGAAAGTCAGCATTCCTTCGAACCAAGACTGGGCATTCCCGGTGTGAGACAGACCTGGCGAAGGAGAACGACATCTTAGCACTAGAAGCACAAGAGGGCGAGCATCCGGCGATTTTGCACTTCACTGGGGCTCAAGCTTGCCGCAGGTTGAGGTTGGAAGTAGAGCCTTATGGCATAGGAATCTCAGAATTACTATCTGTTAATTCTGGTGGTAAACTTTTACATTTTTGAGGTATGAATCACTACCCTGTTTCATATTTTTGCCATAAGCATCTAGTCACAGTGATTCTTAACCTTTTTTGGCCCATTCACCCTTTCACCAAATGTCAGAATGTCATTTCCAACCACCCCTTCCAAGCCAAAGTAGTGGCAGAAAGGTGCATTCCAAATAATATGCACCAAAATACTAAGAAAACTACAAGAAACAGAGAAAACTCAGCTGGCCTTCATTAGTGAGGACTGATGCACACCACGTTTTGTGTGGAGAGAATAGAGCCAGTTTGAGCCTGCCAATCTGTGGTCACAATTTCCCCCTGAAACTCTGAAATTTCTGCCTAGGGAGGAACTCACCCCTGGTTCAGAACTCTAGTGTATGACTGTGTAATTAATGCATCTCCTCCGTGAAGTTGATGAATAAAGCCTTCATTTGTACTTAATCATTTTAGACACACAGACAGCCTAAAGAGAGTTGTAGGTTGATGGAAGATTGCAACAAGAGCCCCTGGCCTTTGCTGAGTGCTCTGTGTCTTTTTTCTGGGCACACATGATGAGTACAATTAGGAATCATAGTTCCATTCGATAAATTACTTTAATTGTGTCATATCAAAGTGGCAGTTCAATGTTGCACTTAAGTACATTCTCACACTTTTTCCTCACAAAGGAAAATTTTCAGTTATTACCATTAACTTGTAATTTTCTTTTCATTTATCTACTATTTCTACTGTGTTTGAGAAGTAAGCTCATCAATCATTCAACTGAGTTAAAAATTAGTATTCTTGTATATTTCTGTTGTGTAGTGTTGTACTTTCAGTTTTGAGCATACAGTCTCAATTTGTTTAATGATTGTTTCAGTAAGTAAAATTGCACATTTCTTTGCTTAAATCTTGTAAGCAATTATGCAGATAGATCAGCTTTGCCTCTATCAGTAAAAAAAAAATTGATGTTGTGAATACTTTGTTAGTTTGTCTTGTGCATCTTGGCTGTCCTCTGTTCTGCATCAACACGTTTGGTGGGGGAAACTGAATGATGCATGGCTGGAATAATCTTCGGCGAAGTTAATTTTCAAGTTAATTGGTGCAACCAATCCAAACTTACTATTAATGTGTATGTTATCAAACTCACTTGAGTAGAATGTTCAATTTTAATAACTTTTGCTTCGTGGATAACTACTTTCAGTTAATTTCAAGTGAGCGGCAATTCTTGCTTTGTTGTGTAGAGTTATTGCCATTAATGTTAAGTGTGACGAAATGCTTTTTAAGTTCCTTACTTTTAAAATTTCACGAAAAATAGCAAAAGAGATATAAATTATTTTTACATAGCAAAAGTTACATAAGTTATACTCCACTTATATATTATTCAGTACGACTTTTGCAAGAGTAATCAAAGATATGTAAAATTTTACTTTAGGTTCTGAGGAGGAGGAGCTTGGAGGAATATGTACAACATTTGTTGAAAGCAAAGCCACAAAATCATATAGAGAAACATACACACAGATGCACACAGAGAGAGAGAGAGAGAGAACACACAACACATGAATTATAAATTGCCACACACATACAGAGCCTCAACAATCAAAGCATTATAGATGAAATATTATATATATCATTGTGATATTTCCATATACTAACTGAATATAAACTGTTTTCAAGCTATATATATATCTGCAATTACTTTATAAAATGAACCACCAGACACATCACTAAATTCATATACAATCAGTAAGCAAACAACATTTAATATCCAATTCGCTCTACCTCGAAATAATATAAAATTCATAAAAATAAAAGGAATTAGAAAATAATAATCGAAATCCCGTGGGCTCGAAACCAGCGAGTTAAAAGAACTCAAGACTATAGAAAATCGCATTAACACATTCACGGCCAGCAATGAAACAAAAAGATAAGAAACTGAAACTACAAACAAAAAAGAGAACTCAGAAACGAATTTAGAGAATAATAAATGTTTCTCTGACATGTTGACTGTGTAGGCGAAAAACGTTTGTCGTAAATGCAGCCACATTGGATATTAAAGGGTAAATTTTTAGCTTAGAATATATATAGATATATTTATATATATATATATATATATATATATATATATATATATATATATATATATATATATATATATATATATATATATATATATTTTTATAAATATTTACTGCTGTTCGCCCTCGAACATTTTGATTGTAAAAATATCAGCCTGACTGAGACCGGGAAATTGCATTTGTCTATATAGGTGCATCTTTCAGTTCAAACTTTAACGTCCATTGGAGAAGGATAGGTAGTATTTAGCCTTTTTCCCCTATAGGAAAATTTCCCCTATCAGCCTTAAAAATAGGTGGTCCTAAGGTCCCTTTTTCCTTTCTACCTGTCTCATGGCGAATGTTTTGAAAACAAGAACGTGGACACCTGGGGTGATTGTTGTTGACCTAGGCCGGTCAGGGAACTTCAGAGAGAGAACCAAGCTTTCGGGAGATAACTGGAAGTTGGCCCTTTCCCCTTTCTTTGTCTATTATTCTATTAGTGAAGTGAAGAAGCAATTGCAAGAACTCCCGTCGGTCGTTGTTGGTGCGCACAACGTTCGTCCCCTGGTAAAGTCGCTTTTTGTTCAAAACTTCGCCCATTCTTTTATCTTTTTTTCTGTATTTCAAATTTCTTTTGTTTCCTTCCTTCAGCCACCACTTACTGTATATGTGTTTACAAAGTCTAGATTAAGCCTCATTATTTTATTGTTAGCTTCAACCCCATTATTCCAGTAAAATACCTAGGATTTAGGGTAAGCAAAATCAGGTTAAATCTCGATGCTTTTGTATGCCTCGCGTCCGAATGTTTGGAAGAACTGTTGCGTTTAAAATCAAATTCATCTCAAATATTCTTTGTTAAGGTTAATAACCCTTAACTGGCGACCTTTGGCTAATTAACGTCTGTCTTTGAGGTTAACTTTTGGCTTCAAGTGACAGGTTACGTGTAATCTTGGTTTGCAGGGCCGTAAAAATTACGTAAATTGAATAATACATGATCAACCAAGACCCTCACACGTAACATTGGCGACCTTGCGTAGAATCTAAAGTACATTTTAGAGAAAGAATCTGGAGAAAAGGAAATTAAAATTACATTAATTCCAAAAAATAAAAGTCAGATATCGAACTCCATTTCATTCTTCCAAACAAGGAACGAGGCATAATAATAAGCAGTAAAGAGAATAGTTATAATAACAGGTAGTGAGAATTAGCCGTAGGTAGGAAGGGTGCGACTCGAGAACAGAGCGAATCACAATTTGTAACGTTAAGAAAGGGCATTTTACCGTGTTCGGACCGTGAGAGAAGTCGTTCAAGTAACGAATCTTAAGGCCGAAAAAGCGGAGCCTGTTTCATGTACACAAAGTAATTTAGAAATCGCGTCGGCAATTCCGATCGTTATTGTTTGCATATAGCGGGAATCATTCAAAACCGTGTCAGTGAAGTAGCAAACGAACTGAAATAGTAATTTTACAATAAAGGTACCGTTCAACAACGTAAATTTACGCAGGCAAGCTAGCATTTCTCTTTTCATTCTTTTGTTTAATGTCCGGTGAGAATACGATAACAAAAGACACAAAGTTGTTTGGTAATTTAGTTTTCCATCCGTAACGTAAAACGCTATGCATGATTGGTATATTTAAAGTAAAATCTGGATACCTGCATTTGTTTTATGCGTTGTTGTTTTGAATTTGGTGCAAAAAGAAAATAACCGCCATTTTGATTCCTCCGCTGTGTCTGCGGTTGTTTTGAAATTGTTGAACTTTTGTGAGAGAACGCCATTTTGGGGTTTCCTTCGCCAGCCGAGGTTGTTTTGAAATTTAGGCCTAACGGGATTTTCCGCCATCTTAAGACCTTGTTATTGTCATTCTCTGTTGTGACCACTCTGCTCCCAGCCACTTTTGGAACTTTTTTTTTTTTTCCTTTCATAGTTAGACAGATATCTTAGCTAAAAAAAAAAAAAAAGATAATTTAGGCAGGGAAAGATAGGCCTTAGTTAGGAGTAATACCACAAGTTCCTATACGAATACCTACTATAAAAATCATATAAAGATAATTTAAAATTTTACGATAAACTTTTGTGACGTCGGCCCCCAGGAAAATTAAGATAATAAAGTAATCCCTAAGGAAGCCAAGACGACGCATCTATATCATTTTGTTAAGATCCATGCCATTGTGCATGTATAAAATCTTTGTTTACATGTTCTCAAGCAGCAAGAAATTCTCTCTGATTGAAAATCTCTCTCTCTCTCTCTCTCTCTCTCTCTCTCTCTCTCTCTCTCTCTCTCTCTCTCTCGTCGTTCAAGTAAGCATTCCTAACCTAAGTGTACGTGACCCTCTTCAAAGAAAGAACGGCCGACACTAGGCTAATTAATTCGAATACAATAAACCAATTAAAAGAAACACCTCTGTCCCACAATAGATGAGGACAAGTTAAGAGTAATTACAATACAGTGATAAACTGTCGGTCACGAGTGAGGCCTGCTATCCAGACCGAAGCAAACAGTAGTTTTCACCCTCTGAAAAAAAGAAGGCCAGCACTGGGGCCGGTACTGGGACCAGCCACTCACGAGGATCTTTAAGAAAAAAAAAAAAAAAAAAAAAATTCACTTTATTCCACAGTGCCAATAATTTGCAGCACTCATCACTTGAATAGCTTACTTCTCTCTCTCTCTCTCTCTCTCTTTTACCTTCCTCTTTTTCCCTTTCTCTCTCATTCGATTGTTGCACTCTGCAGGGGTGTAGAGTGCCTTTCCTCCCCATATAGCCTAGTTGGACTCCAGTAGAGGGTCCCTAGGAACACATTGGCACCATAAGTGCCACCAAAAGAATCCAGAAAAATAAATAAAACAAAACAAAAGGGAACACAGAAGAGAAAGTTCTTCTGGAACCTAACCTGCACCAGTGCCTAGGGATACTGAGTGCCACCAGTGTGACCTGTACACGGCACACCCAAACTACAGTGCCACCTTTTGAAAGGGTGCCACGTCATTGAAGAGACACTTCCTCGCTGCCCAAGTTCGCCCCCACGACCCGGTTAGACGCCCTTCCCCACCAGAACCATGGCAGCAGAGCATTATAAAACTTTCCTGGGGCTGGGGACGGCGGCAGGTCTCACCCGCTCGGAAACTTACTACCTGGGTTAAGGAGCAAGTGGACGACTTGGCCAAGCGGGAGAAGGAAGAAAGACTCGAGCAGAGGAAGTATGAAGCCGAGCAGAGGAAGTATGAAGAAGAACGAAGGGTGTATGAAGCAAATATGAAGAGGAAAGAGAAGAAAGAAGGAGACAGCATGAGTTAGCCTGCAAGGAAACTGAGTTAGCCCTAAAGGAGAAGGAGCTCGAGCTGAGAGAGCGAAAATGGAGAATGCCGAAGCTATGGCTAGCCATCAAGCCTCCAGTCCTACACCTGCTGCATCAAACGCTCCACTTTCGAGCATCAATTCCCTAGTCCCCAAGTGGACTGAGGACGAGCCAGAAGCATGGCTGGAGGAGATCGAGGCTCTTTTCGATAACTACAGCACCACGGAGACGGAGAGAGCCTTAATACTAGCCAAGCATATGGAGGGAAAAGCCAAGCAGCGCTTTTCACTGGAGAAGAGCCAGAGAGGCAACATGGCGGAAGTTCGTAGAGTCATTACAAAGGCCTACGAGATAACCCCAGAAAAATGGAGACAACGGTTCCGAGGTCTTGCCAAGGAAGTCGGCTGGTCTTGGACGGAATGGGCATGTCACAAAACCCAGTCCGGTACGCTGCTGGTTCGACTCCTTGGCCTGCACGACGTTTGAGGATCTCTTCAATCGGACCATGCTAGAAGACCTTTTCCAATGTGTGCCAGGGCCCCTTGCAGTATATCTTAACGATAAACAGCCCTCCACACTTATGGAAGCTTGTCGCATGGCTGATTCGTGGGAAACCTTTCAATCAGTCGCATAGCACCTCTCAGAAGCGAATCATCCCTCCGCCTACCTCTCGAACTCCACTCGCCCAAGAATGGACTGCCTAGCAAGACCCTGTGCAACTATTGCAAGAAGGGGGCCACGCTGAAGCTGAGTGCCGATACAAACTCGGCACTAATAAGCAGCCTAACCCTACCAGCCAGAACTCCGCTCCCGATTCATCCGCTCAGCCCTCTCCTCCAACAGTTACTGCAGGCCACCGAGCCCATCCAAAAGGCCCGTGCAGAATCCTGTGGGGCTGCTAGCCACTACAATGCTGGATCTCCGGCCTGTCCACATCATGTCCCCACCACCAAATTTGTCAACCTAATCAGCACTTCATTTTCTGCTGCTGGTCCGCACCGATCCTTTACCCCGAGAGACTGGAAACCCAGTTCATCTCGGTGGCCCCTCTTCAGAGCACTAGCCTGCCAGTGACCCTTCCGGTCACAGTAGACACTGCGGCAGACATTAGCCTGATCACTAGGGCCCAAGTGCCAGCCGGTGCTGTGGTTGACGAAGAAACGCGGTGGGAAATGAAGTGGATAGAGGGCCACACCATCACCGTTCCTACGGTCCAACTCCAGGTTATGACACCTTGGGGCACGATACCCCACCGCCTTGGCGTGGTAGGTGGAATTCGGCCCGGAGTGGTCTTCTTGTTGGGTCGGGATCTTCTCTGCGGAAGCCCGTCACCAACGCCACTCCGCAGCCACGTTACCTCCTCCACGGAGGCCCCATCTAAAACTCTCAACCATGACAAACCTCCACCTTCCGCCCACCAAAGTGGTCCGCGGAAGGGGCACAACCCAAACTATTCCAGGCCTAGCCCTCTCCAATTGCGAAGGGCTGGCCCACCAAGAGGTCCTCCCCCTCCGCGAAGAGAGATTCAGGAGGAGCAGTACCGCTGCAGGACGTGCAAGCGGGCAGACCACTCCACAAATTGGGAGGGCTGCCCAACCAAGCAACGCCCAGCGGGACGCCCCGAACAAAACTCACCGAGAGGCTACGATCTCCTGCTGGGGCAGGAATCTCTGCCGCAGCCAAACCCAAGTCGTCCGAGAGGTATTGCACCTCCGGACCCCTTGTCAGGCATGCCTGACCTTCAACTGCTGCCAGTGCCACTTGCGAGCACTGAGCAGTGCCAGACTCCGTCCGCCACGGACGTTGAGCTACCAATGGAAAAGGCCCCTATGCCGGGTCTAAATCATGAGGCGAATCCTCCTCCGGGAGATTTAGGATTCCCATGCAGTTGATCATTGCGACTGGAGAGCCTCCAGCACCCGAAACTTCTTCTTTGCAAGAAATTTGACTCCAGGATGAACCCCTGGAGGATCGAAATGGTACCCTCCCTTGGAAGACCAGGAACTGGCATCCTCGGACGCAGAAGTCGAGATCGCTCTCGCTCCGTTGTCGCAGCAGCCGGAGTAGGGAGTCCTCCCGCAGCTTTTGCAGTTGCCCCTGACTTCGCGCCCGCTAGCCCTTCTGGCCTGTCCCCGGAGTCGGTGCTCTCATCACCTGCTAGGCCAGCTACTGATAGGCCTTGGAGGAAACCGAAGAAGAAGAAGAAGGGGCGGAAGAGAGCCCAGTAGTTGCCGAGCTATAAGCTCATCCTGGCACTAGTGCCCTCTCGGCACAGTGCCCTAACATCTAAGAGTGATCCTGGCCCCTTGCCCAGAGAAGGTAGCCAGTGTGATCTCTTCCTTTTATTTGTACCTAGCCTAGGCCACCTTAAAGTACAGTACATCAATTTAGTAACCTTGTTCTTTCCACTTACCACCGAGCCGCAGTAATCATGTAAGTAGCCTAACTAATTTCAGTAATCTTAACTATTGTGAAACGAGCCACGATGCTCGTGACACGCATGGCCTAAGACCTCAGTGAGGCACCCATTTATCATATGAGGCAACCCTCATGAATTAACTAGTAAATTTTAATTGTATTAAACATAAACCATGTTGTAATTTAGTTAGAATATTAACTCTTATGTTGGTGCTACGGTCGGGTTAGGATAGGTTAGGCTAGGGAATATCATAGAATGTACCACTAGGCTAGGTCTAAAACACATCATGATTGTAGGAGGTAGCCTATAATAACCGTGAGCACCTTCTAGTACTATTAGAATTAGGTTAAGTAGTGATTATAGCTCATATCCTATCTAGGGTTAGGTAGTTCTGTAGCTAGGTAGGCTAACCAGGACTAATCTGCTCAGGGGAAGGAGAGTAACCTACGAGAGGCGAACAGCTTGTTTAGTATAGACCTTCACGCCCGAAAAGGGAGTGAAGGCCCTCTTAAGGGGGAGCTTTTATAAATATTACTGCTGTTCGCCCTCGTAACTTTTGGGATTGTAAAAATATCAGCCTGACTGAGACCGGGAAAAGACATTGTCTATATAGGTGCATCTTTCAGTTCAAACCTTAACGTCCATTTGGAGAACGGATAGGTAAAGTTTGTTTTAGGGCATTTTCCCTATAGGAAAATTTCCCATATCAGCCTTAAAAATAGGTGGTCCTAAGGTCCTTTTTCCTTCCTACCTGTCTCATGGCGAATGTTTTGAAAACAAGAACGTGGACACCTGGGGTGACTGTTGTTGACCTAGGCCGGTCAGGGAACTTCAGAGAGAGAACCAAGCTTTCGGAGAGATAACACGTCCAGTTGGACCTCTTCCCCCTTTCTTTGTCTATTATTCTATTAGTGAAGTGAAGAAACAATTGCAAGAACTCCATGTCGGTCCTTGATGCGCACAACGTTCGTCCTAAGGTAAAGTCGCTTTTTGTTCAAAACTTCGCCCATTCTTTTATCCTTTTTTCTGTATTTCAAATTTCCTTTTGTTTTCCCCTTCAGCCACCACTTACGGTATATGTGTTTACAAAGTCTAGATTAAGCCTAATTATTTTATTGTTAGCTTCAACCCCATTATTCCAGTAAAATACCTAGGTTTAGGGTAAGCAAAATCAGGTTAAATCTCGATGCTTTTTGTATGCCTCGCGTCCGAATGTTTGGAAGAACCGTTGCGTTCAAAATCAAATTCATCTCAAATATTCTTTGTTAAGGTTAATAACCCTTAACTGGCGACCTTTGGCTAATTAACGTCTGTCTTTGAGGTTAACTTTTGGCTTCAAGTGACAGGTTACGTGTAATCTTGGTTTGCAGGGCCGTAAAAATTAAGTAAATTGAATAATACATGATCAACCAAGACTCACACACGTAACAATATATATATGTACAGTATATGAAACGCTTATTGTTCACAATGGATGTTAAATTAACAAGTCGGGAAGAAAACCATCCCAAAAACCTTGGAGAGGAATGTTTAGCTAGCTTCTGAGGCACTTCATCATTAAGTAAGGATGGTGTCAGACTTTTCGAGGCATGGTATTCTGACATGACACTTTATGTACGTCCACCAGAAGTGTCCAGGTTCCGGTGAGGATGTGTGTTTGTGTGTGTGTTTTGGGGCGGAGTCCCGACGAGTGATGGAATGAAATGGAGTAAAGAGAATCATTCCATGACCAACACTGAACTTTATTACAGGTCTCAAGAAGTCTGAGACCTGTGTGTGTGTGTGTGTGTGGTGATCAATAACTGAACTGATGTGTATGCTGGGTTTAGAGGTAAGGAGCATATCTATTTACCAAACTGTAGATTGTTTTCTTCATTTCTGTAATATGTATTTTGTTTTTGAGTAACGTGGGAAGGATTCCCATTTTTGCATTTTGTGTGTGTGTGTGTGTGTGTGTGTTTTGGGAAACTAAAAGAAGATTTTGCTTGTCTTCTTCAGATGTTTCGCTGAGTAAGAGGTCGAGAATGTACTCAATGGAGATGTACTAGACTTTGAACTATTTTTGACCTGTGCAAGTTACAGAATATGACCATGTTTATGAATAGTTTGTGGGAAATTGGAATCTCACCTTTTTAAACAATTGCTTATTTCTTGCAATCGAGTTATGTCAAGTTTGTCTAACATTTTAATCCATTTCTTGCAATTTAGTCATCTTAAATTTTGCTAAATAAATTATTATGAGTGAAGCATGTTTCGCTGTAGTCGTGTGTGAGAGGGAGAGAGAGAGGGAGTGAGAGAGAATGCAGGGTGACTGGGTGCCGTGGTGGAACCAGTAGTCCTTTCCGCCCAGTCACTATCAGGACTACCATTAGGGGGGGAGGGAGACGCCCAGCTTGCAGTAACAGATAAGCAATGAAGTTACGTATTTACCATTGTTATAATTTATATATATATATATATATATATATATATATATATATATATATATATATATATATATATATATATATATATACAAACGTATGCTGATGGACAATTAAAAATTGCTCTTCTTTCACATATTTAATTCCCGACGTTTCGTAATTCTCATATTATAATTACATCTTCAAGGGCTCTAAAATGGATAAAAACAACACATAATTAGCATAAAACTCAAACTGAAAATTTCTTTTACACTCAAAATTATACATTAAAAAAAAAAAGATATATTAAAATACACAAACTATTGGACCAACCTTCCACCAGAGTAAAAGAAACATAAATGGAAGGAAACTAACAAATAAAAAAGAGGAAGAGACACCTTAAGACAAGAAAAGGGGAGTGGCTGTTGACTGAGTGTTTATTGGGGGAACCAGTTGTTTGATCAATAAGGACTCTAAAATGGGTAATTCCCGAGTGTTGGGTGTTTGTCCGATGATTTTAAAATCTTAATTTTTAATGTAGGTTTTGCAGCTTTTAGCATGAGTTCTTACATTGGAATGCTCCGGGTTCGTGGGTCTGCTGCCTGTCCAGAAACTGACCCCTCTATGACAGTCGATGCGCACCTTCAGCAGCCTCCGTGTGGATCCCACATAAATCCCTGAGTTACACCTGGGGCAAGTATACTTATATACCACACAAGAGGACATAAAAGGGCACAGACGATCCTTGAACTGAAACAGAGAGCGGGTAGTTAAAGGATTTTTAGGAATCAGGTTCACTTTTACAGCAGGAGGGTTCTGTACAAAGATCAGGCATGTAAAAGAGCAATGCCGCAGTAAACCACCCGCCTCTCTCTCCCGGACAGCCCCTAATAAGTCGCCTTAGCGCCCTCTGCCAGGGCAGTGCGAAGAGATTTCAGCCAAACCTTTTTGCACGGCATGCAAGGTTTATGGCCACTCTTCCTCATGGGCAAAATGCCCTAGAAATAATAAGGCAGGAACTCCCGCCGTCGCCCTGGCAGTAACAAAATCCCAAGTCCTAGGCCCTCCTGCCGAGGGTCCCATCTATGTGGCACCTCCTCGAGGTAAATACTCAGCACGCCAGGTCAAGGCATTTGACGACTCTGGCGCGCAAATTTCCCCTCATAAGGAGGGACAAAGTTCCCTATGGAGCTATAATTGACCGACGCAAGCTCAAGTCACCATTGAGGGCATAAACGATTTTAAGATGATCCTCCCTACGGTCCAACTGAGGGTCACCCGACCCCACAGAGCCAGGACCCTTCGTCTCGCCGGATGAAACACATTCCAGGAGGCTATGACGTCCTCCTGGGCCAAGACTTTACGTCCCATTTCAAGCCACAACCATTCCGGGGTCCCCATTCCCCAATAAATCATCCAAATCCGAGTCCAGTGCCCGGCAGGGCATCAGTGCCAGTGCCGAGGCCTCAGCCAGATCTCCCTTCAGGAGAATCTCGGCCTTCAACTCCTCTGCCAGTGCCCCTTAGGCGCACTGAGCAGTGCCAGTCTCCGTCCGTCCAGACAGACGAGACCACCACCACATCGCCACCAGCGCCAGTGCCAATGTCAGTGCCTGAGCTGGTCACCCCTGCATGCAAGTCGACCCCGCCCCCTCCGGCCGTCCCCTCTCTCTCGCCGCCCGCCACAGATTCCTCCGCGAGTCATGATTCTGCCCCGCCTTCCTGGGCCGATGAACTCTGCTAAATGCGCCGGTTAATGTCCGAGATGGCGAACAAAATTCCTGGGTCAGTTGTCGCAGCAGCTGACCCAGATGGCACCACCCTTGCCGCCCTTTGGCCTCAGGCCCTCTGATTCCCCGGCCAAGGACAACGGTCCAAGGAGGAGAGGTTCGGTATTTAGTTACCACGGGTGTGGGTGATCGCAGGTAGTCCACAACGAGCCCCAGCTCTTCTGGCCCCTGTGCAAACTTGGCATAGGGCCCCCATCTTCATCTCTTGAACGTCTAGGCACCTTTCATCCAGGAGAGGATGTCAAGGCCTTCCGCTATCTTCTTCCTTTCCTTTGGAATTTCTATCCCTCATCCTTCTCTATCGATCTTTCCTTTCACACTTTCCCTTACTTACCACCGCAAGCGGCAGTTAATGTATGGGATATCATCCCCTTTAAAAATGCATTAATCATTTTATTTTGAAGCAGTAAGAGAGACAGAGTGGGAAGTGGCACACCCCTACGCCCGTCCTTTGGCACAAGGCAGGTGTGTCAGCTCTTCCTGAAGGGGTCGCGCCCTTTGGGTTTCCTTTCCCCGCCCTTGGGCTGAGAGTTAGCTCTGACCGTCGTCTGTTGGCGACGGAAGTTAGATTAATAAATAAACCATAAAAATACCTCACTCTGTTATCCTTCATTTTCTGCGTATATTATTTACTCTTGCATTTAATCTTTTCCTCTATTTGTTAACGAATCTCGAGTCACAAGACTCCTGCCCTTACGAATTTTAACGCTGCCCTTTTAATCACCGCGGTGTGGCCCGCCCTTTAATAAGAAATCACGTCCTTCGTTCGTCATTCTGCGTAGTTTATTTTTTTGTTTTGTTTTATTGAGTTATTCTTGTGGAGAATGTCACCCCTATTCATTTCCCCCTTCATGTGTTTATTCCTCCCATTCATACGTCGAGTAGTCTATTTATAGCTTACACCCGAGTTGTAAGCTACAGACGTAAAAATTTAGCGTTGTTTAAGTTAGCGAATTAAAACCCGCGAATAATCTCTTTGCCTCGCAGCTGTCAAACTACTGTCCCTTCAGTTTAGCGTTCATGGGAAATATTAGCTATGCTCGTCGAACTTATGAACAATTGTATGTCGATTGAAAAGAAGAATTGAATTCTGTTATTACAATTTTTGGTAAAGGGGATATTATTTAAAACCTACAGTGTATTGTCACGTATGCCGCCTCTTCAAGGCACAACTAATAGCATGCATGTAATTCCAGGATAGCATTAAGAAGTATGTTGGTTTACATTTGTTTTCCTTTTAAATCCTGCCTTGTATGTTTTATTTTTGTTGTTGTTATTTTGTAATTTTGAAGTGTTCTTTGTTTATTTTCTTTTGAGCGCCTTATTACCCAAGTAAAGTAAAACGAATAAAGAATGGGTAGAATCAGTACTTATGAAGTATTTGAGCAATAATTAATTTGCAAATAAGTTCACCCTTTTATTGTATATTCTAAATTGCACTCTGCTCCTAAAGTAAACCTTCAGTTTGTTATTGATATGTGTGGCAGCAGAGTTTTGCAAATAAAGTAAAGTAACAGTTGTAGCAAAGCAGAAGATAGAGTAAAGTCGAACGTTTTCTTATTTTATTTTTGTTATCAATATTCGCACCCGATTATAGGTGTGAATATTATCTTGCCAGGGGAGCTGTAAAGATTAGCGCCAAAATACGCTACAAAAGCGCCCTCCTTTCTGCTTTGCTCGGCCGATAGATAGGCCTCTGTCTATTTTGAACCTGGGAGAAGTAGTAAATACTGGTTCGGGGTAGTTTGAACCAGAAGTCGGGGGGGAGGATTATACTCAGATGTAATCTTTTGGGGCAGTAATCTGGCTTTGCACCGTTTTCTTTGGTACAGGAAAGTAAGGCCGTTTTCTTTGACATGCAGCGTGACCCGGGTCAGGACATCACCCCCCTTGGACTGTCCAGAAGCAATATAAGTTCAGGGCGAGAAACTCTCAGGTCTCACACGCGGTCGCTAGTTTAAGCCGAGAAGTCACGCTTCTGCAGGCCTTGCCCCCTGCCCTCTGTTCCGCTCGCCGCCACGTGGAATTCTTGCCGCCCTTTTGCTCCGTGCCCAGATCCACGTGGCCTTGAAGACTGCAAGTGGGGATTGCAAGTCTCCAAACGCGAGCTGATACTCAACGGCGGCCTTTTCATCATCCCACGGGCGCCCTTTTCCGCCCCAATCTACGACTTGAAGCAATACCTTGGAGAGGGGGGCCTTTTGTCGATGTTCCCACACGTGGTCCCTGGCAGAAGACGTCGTCAGCCTTACGCCCCTACAAATGTGGTAAAGTACCCAAAACGAGTTGCTAGTCACATTACTTCGACCTTTTGCATTTATTAACTTCTGGGCCTATAACTTTGTATTCCCTGATGTTTCTTGGTTCAAGCCCGGCCCACGTGTTCACTGCTTCTTTCCTCTGAGTCACAAGTAACGCCTCAGGGAGTCCTTGGCGCCTTCAGTGCACCCCCAAGTAATTCATTCCCCAAATTCGAGCATTAGATTTGTTTCCTGGGTCCTAATATCGTTTCAGCAGGACGACTGTAGCAGAATTATCCTTGGTCCGTGTTCCTGGCATTCCCAAGCTCCCCCCCCCTTTGGGAGGACTTCTGCAGCAGTAATTTAACGTGTTTTCAGTTAATTTTCCCTTTGATCTTGTGTGCTATAAAAAATAACTATTTTTATATCCACGTGTTTTACGCATTTCCCTTTGAGAAAGAGCCCTCCGCTCTGTGTACTACTTTTTTTTTGTTTGTGTTTTATATGCCCTGTGTATCTTGCAAGGCCATTTTCGAGTAAAGTAATAAATGTGGAGTCATAAGAACCACCTGCACCAGGAAATATATAAATATATATATATATATATATATATATATATATATATATATATATATATATATATATATATATATATATATATATATATATATATATATATATATATATATATATATATATATATATATATTTACACACACACACACACACACACACACATATATATATATATATATATATATATATATATATATATATATATATATATATATATATATATATATATATATATATATATATATATATATATATATATATATATATATATTTTCATGATGTTGCCTTGTAATACATATATCCTCTTATAATTTTGACATATTTACTTTTTTTCATGTGTTATGTGTAATGATGATGATTGTTGAAGTGTCATATTTAATTTGGCATCAGATCTCAAAAGAACTAATGATTAAGTAACTTAATAGCGTAATTTAGAATTGATAATACAATTTTAATAGTAACATAATTTAGAATGAATAATATCTTTCTTGATAAAAGCGTAGTATATAAACACGTGTGCGTCCAGCAAAGACTTGTTTCATTTCAGTTGTCATCAGCTGAGATAAGAGAGAACGCTTTGTTTGGTTAACCTGGTGACAGGTTTGGATAACAAATGCCGATTCGTCCCATACGAGCTCAAGACGAGTGATTTCATGTTGTTACATGCATTGTTCGAGTCACATACACCACTTTTCAAAACGTTTTGCTGGGATGATGTAACTTTCTTTCTAGAAATTTCTCTATGGTATCTCGCACTGAAAATGCTTTAATGACGTCACCTCCCTGCTTCTAGAACTTTTGTATCTCGCACCCAAAATGCTTTAATGACATAATGTAATTGTTTCACGTGTTACTGGAATTCTAAAATCTGTTTCATTCTGATTTCTGAGACCAGTTGCTTTGGTTCCCTCTCTCTCTCTCTCTCGTTCTTAGAAAGAGATTACTTTTAACGTAGTGTTTTGTGGTCACGTATTAGCATTAACTTTTGAGATCTGAATTTAGTAAAGTTATTTAATTTGTAACGGTGCCTGGTAAAAAAGTGTGTTTTGTGGTAACGCAGCTTCAGCAAGAGATTTTACAGAGGTTTTCACAAGTTTGTGTAAGGTAACGTGAATTTTACTTACAAATATCATGGTATGAGAAGTTAGGAAATTTTGACCAAGTGAAAATATTATTGATAAATCTTATGTGTATTTTTATGTGTTTTTCTATTTACAATATCTTCTTATTTTCAACTTTTTTGTGTTTGTGATGTAACATTTATTTAAGTAGCATTTTAAATATTTCTTGGTAATTTAACATTGCATACTTGATTTAATATTTCATTTATAAGATTTTCTTTTCAAATCTTGAGTAATTCTTGATAGTTTAAATTTTGCTTGATTGATTTAAATTCCTGATAAAGTTTTTGTGAATTAGTTTTGTTTCATAATTTAATTCAAGAACTAATTAAGTGTTGTGTTATTTTCAAGTAATAATAAATTTTTCAGATTATGAATTCTAATGATAAACTTTGAATTTAAAAATAAAAGTCTGTATTTAATATTTTTTTAGAAAAACAGTGTTTCATCTATTGACCGCCAGTGAATAGGATTGATTGTGTGTGCATAAGGCAAAGTGATAAACATGTTTTGTTCTTTTAGTTTTGCTAATGTGAATTAAGACTAGGGAAACAATTAGAGTTGTTTGATGGAGTGATGCCCTTTTACTCTAGAATATTTCTAGTTTAAATTTTGATACCTCACACGTATTCTGATAAACTTAGTCTGATTTTTCAAGTGATTGATAAATGAGTTTTTTCTTAAGGGAATCACTGTTACCTTTAGAGTACTCAGTCGTAATAATTAATGTTAAGAGAGTTCAGGTATCTGGCTGAAGTGAGGTATATATATTTTGAATTTTGAGATTAGTTATGTAATAACCAGGTACTTGATACGCATCGTGACATTATATTATTTGATGCCCAGAGACCCGGGAACAAAACAAAATATCACTCTGGTTTATGGTTTATACTGGTGGTGTTAGGGATATATTTTGATAGGAGAGTGACCAAATAGTTATTTTTTTGCTTTGTATTGTGAATTATTTAGTTGAGTAACTTAGAGAAAATGGCTCTGTTCGATGTTCAGAAGTTTTTAGCAACTCCTTCCATCCAAGAGTTATCTGAATCCAACCTGACTAAGGCACAGTGGATTGCTTTAGCAGTGGCATGTGGGGGTAATGTGTCTAGTGGTATGATTAAGGCACAAATCAAATATATTGCAATCCAAGCATTGATGGACTCTGGCAAAATAGATGAAGAGTTAGGAGAGGCACATGAGTTGTTGAATGCAGCTGAGGCAGAATTTATAAATAAGCATGAGCAAAAGAAAGAGAAAGTGATGCAGAAGCAGAACTTAGACGAACAGAAGCAGAAGAAAATTTGATTAAGCTGAAGATGCAGGCTGAAAGAGAGAAAATGCAGGCAGAAAGAGAAAGAGAAGATAGAGAGAAAAGAGAAAGAAAGAAAAGAGAAGAAGAAAAAGCAGCAGAAGAAGAAAGAGAAAGAGCAAGACATGAAAGGGAGATGGAGTTAATAAAAGCTCAATCCACATTACCTGTAACACCGTCTAACCCTACTCAAGGTAATTCAGACCCTGTATTTGATGTAGTAAGGGTGCAGAAGTTAATTCCAAAGTTTACAGAAGACGCTCCAGATGAGTTTTTTGATCACTTTGAAAAAGTGGCTTCAGGTATGGGATGGACAGAAGATAAATGGTCGGTCTTGTTACAGAGTGTACTCATTGGTAAAGGAAGAAGTGCCTATTTAGCCTTATCAGCTGATCAGTGTAAAGTGTACAAGGTACTCAAACACAATGTGCTACAAGTTTACCAGATGACCCCTGAATATTATAATGAATGATTCAGATCTTTGAGAAAGGATGACAAGGTAACTTTCTTGGATTATGCCTACAGAGTAAGAAGATGTTTTAAACGATGGTTGGAGGCTGCTAAAGTTAAATCTATGGACGAACTTAAGGAGTTAGTAGTCCTAGAACAATATCTTAGAGGAATTCCTGAACACATAAGAGCCTATTTAAGAGAGAGAGAGGTTAAGAAACTTGACAAAGCTGCTACATTAAGCGAAGACCACAATATCATTTATAGCAAAAGAAATTATAATGTCAAGTACCAGAACCAGCAACACACAGGTTTCAGGTCTCATCCAAATTTCAGGAACATTACAACTGGAAATCCTTCTAGTGGCTATGCCAATACAAAGCCAGGTAACACCCCTCAGCAATTGAATGTTAAATCCTCATCATCCAGTCTGTTTTCAAGACAGATACAGAAGACTAATGTTGTCTGCTACAAGTGTGGAAGAGTAGGACACTACAGTCGAGATTGTTATCAGACACAACAGCAGAACAAACCAGTTGGTCAAGTGGTTAAAGGTAAGCAGGTGACGCAAACTACGAAGAGCAAAGTGGGGAAGACTGAGACAGTTGGGAAGACTGAGACTAAACAAGCGGAGTGTTTAGCAACCAGTGGAAATGTAACTTCAAGCAGTGAGTGGTTGAGCAGCTTGGAGGCTTTTAAGCCATATATCTATGAAGGTACTCTGACAACTCAAGGAGGAAGTGTGCAGGTACCAGTCAAGGTATTACGTGATACGGGGAGTAACCATAGTGTGGTAGTTTGTGGTGCTCACCCACAGTTGGAGAAGAATCCCACTGGAGATTCAGTTATTTTCAAGGGTATAGGAGGATAAGAGGTAACTCCTATATGCTCCTTGCATTTGTCCTGTGAACTGGTGACAGGGAATGTTGATTTTGCTGTAAAGGACTCACTAGCTGTTGAAGGTGTACATGTTTTACTGGGTAATGAAGTTGGTGGTGTACCATTTGTTCCTTGTCCTATAGTGACAGACAAACCTTTAAGGGTTAGTCCTACTGTAGATTTAGAGAAGAATAACCTCCACCTGTTTCCAAGTTGTGTAACTACCAGGTGTATGTGAAGATACTGAGAATTTACCTGCACCAAAAGGATCAAGTGAAGGATCTTTAAGCTTAGAAGCGCTGTTCCAGGAAAGTGAAGTTTCCCCTAGTGTTAGTAATGAAGAGATTTCCCAAGAAGAGAATTCTGTTGTTATTAAAGAGACTCCAAGTAGTCAAAGTGTTCCTGAAGATAGTAGGGAAACTACAGAAGCAGAGTTAACAGATATGGAGAATTCAGCCCTTGAAGTTGGTCAAGTGACTAGAGAGAAGCTAATGAAACTGCAGAAGAGGGATACAACGTTGGCTGATCTGTTCTTCAGAGTTGTTGATCAAGAAGAGATGCAACAAACCTCCACCTGTTATTATCTAAAGGAAGGATTGCTAATGAGGAAGCATCGACCTGTAGATACACCAGGAAATGCTGAATGGGGTGAATATCATCAAATTTTGATTCCATATCCATTAAGGAAACAAGTTGTAGCAGTAGCACACGAGTCTGGACATATGGGAATCAGGAAGACTGTTGAGAAGATTATGAAGTATTTTTTCTGGCCTGAACTTCACAAGGATGTTAGCAGATTTTGCAGAGTGTCACACATGCCAGATAGCTGGAAAACCGAATGAAACCATTCAGAAAGCACCCCTACATCCCATAGAAGTTAGAGGAGAACCCTTTAGCAAGGTAATTATAGATGTGGTTGGGCCACTTCCAAAAACAAAGAAAGGAAATGAATATCTGTTAACATTAATGTGTCCAGTGACTAGGTATCCTGAGGTGATTCCTGTAAGAAGTATAAGTGCAAAGGTAATTGCTGAGAAGTTGATGGAATTTTTCTCCAAGTTTGGAATACCAGAAATTGTGCAATGTGATAGAGGAACGAACTTTACTTCAAAATTATTCCAGGATGTGATGAGCTTGTTAGGAGTAAAACAGCAGTTATCAACTGCTTATCATCCAGACACTGAAGGAGCCTTGGAAAGGTTCCACCAGACATTGAAAAGTATGTTAACTAAGTATTGTAATGAATCAGGAAGAGAATTGGATACTGGTTTACCCTTCATGTTATTTGAAGTTAGGAATGCTCATCAAGAAAGTATGGGATGTTCACCATATGAAATGATTTTTGGTCGAGACATTAGAGGTCCATTGAAGATTCTTGCAGAGAATTGGGAAGAAAATCAAGAGGAAATCCAAGGAGAATGTGTGAAGAATTTGAGGAAAAGGTTAAGAGAAATTAGAAAATTCTCTTTACAAAATTTGAAAATAAGTCAAGAGAAAATGAAAAGAAAATATGATGCTAAGACTAAGCTAAGAAATTTTGGTATTGGACAGCAAGTTCTAGTGTTCTTACTGTTGAAAAGATTTCCCCTTACCAATAAGTTTCAAGGTCCTTATAGGATAATAGAGAAGTTAAGTGATTGAACTTATGTGATTGAAACACCAGGAAGAAGGAAACGACAGAGGAAGATACATGTGAATCTTTTGAAACCTTACTTCTCAGAGACTAAAACTGAAACAATATCAATAACACAGACAACTTCATCTACAGAGGACGATGATAGCTACGAATTGGGAGCTGAAAGCAAGATGAGCAATTCTTCAATATTAGAAAATTTGGAAGATAAACTAAAACATCTGAGTGTTGAGCAAAGTAGTGAATTAAGTGAAGTGATTCAAAGTTTCCCTGAAATTTTTGCAGATGTACCTAGGCATACCAATCTGACAAAGCATGAGAGAAGATGGAAAACCTTTTAAACTGAGAGCTTATCGTTTATCACCTTTTCACCGAGATGTTTTGAAAAAAGAAGTTGAATATTTGTTGCAGCATGGATTAGCAGAACCCAGTTCAAGTCATTATAGTTCTCCTTGTGTGTTAGTAAAGAAACCAGAGGGAGATTTAGGATGTGCACTGATTATAGGAAACTGAATTCCATCAGTGTGGTTTACAATTATTCCTTGCCTCTTATTGATCAATTACTTGATAATATTGGACAAGCCAAATTTATTTCCAAGATAGACTTGTTGAAAGGATATTATCAAATTCCCTTAGATGAGAATGCTAAGTTGCTGTCAGCTTTCATTACTCCTTTTGGACTGTATCAATACAATGTTTTGCCGTTTGGTCTGATGAATGCACCTGCAACATTCCAGCGAGTGATGGATCAACTACTAGGATCAATAGAAGGAGTGGGTGTATTCCTTGATGACACTGTGATTTATTCTAATACATGGGAAGAACATCTGAAGATATTAAGGAAAGTGTTTAAGAATCTACGGGAAGCAGGACTAACAATCAACATACAAAAAACTGAGTTTGGAAAGGCAACTGTACAGTATCTAGGATTTGAAGTTGGAAAAGGCCTTCTCGCTCCTATTGATGCTAATGTAGAAGGTATCCATAAGGCTACCCCTCCTGCTACGAGGAAACAGCTACAAAGATTTTTAGGCATGGCTGGATTTTATCACAGATTCTGTCCAAATTTCTCAGCCATAGTAGCTCCCTTAACTGACTTAGCCAGTCCAAAAAGAAAGTTTGTTTGGACTCCAGAGTGTCAAGAATCATTTGAGAAGGTTAAAGCCATATTAACTTCAAGACATTCAAGCTCCAGACTTCAGTAAAAAGTTTGTTATACAAGTTGATGCATCCGACTGTGGAATTGGAGCTGTTCTACTTCAAGAAGATGACAACAGAATCTTCCATCCAGTATGTTTCATGTCTTTAAAGTTGAAAAAGTATCAGAAAACTTACTCAACAATCGAAAAAGAAACATTAGCATTAATCACAGCATTGAAAAAATTTGAAGTGTATGTGAAACGACCTAGGAATGAAGAAATTTTAGTGTTGTCAGATCACAACCGAATCTCATTCATCAATAAGATGAAAAATAATAATATGACACTGACCAGGTGGTCTTTATGCCTGCAACCATATAATGTAAGAGTTAAACACATTTCAGGAAAAGATAATGTCATAGCAGATTATTTATCCCATTGTGAATCATTCGATTCAAATCCGGGATAAGTAATCTTCTTGGGGGAGGAATTTCATGATGTTGCCTTGTAATACATATATCCTATAATTTTGACATATTTACTTTTTTTCATGTGTTATGTGTAATGATGATGATTGTTGAAGTGTCATATTTAGTTTGGCATCAGATCTCAAAAGAACTAATGATTAAGTAACTTAATAGCGTAATTTAGAATTGATAATACAATTTTAATAGTACCATAATTTAGAGTGAATAACATCTTTCTTGATAAAAGAGTAGTGTATGAACACGTGTGTGTCCAGCAAAGACTTGTTTCATTTCAATTGTCATCAGTTGAGATAAGAGAGAATGCTTTGTTTGGTTAACCTGGTGACAGGTTTGGATAACAAATGCCGATTCGTCCCACACGAGCTCAAGACGAGTGATTTCATGTTGTTACATGTTTGAGTGTTCGAGTCACGTGTCCTGATCAACTTTTTGTAAACGTTTTGCTGGGATGATGTAACTCTCCTTCTAGAAATTTCTAGAACTTTTGTATTCCACACCCAAAATGCTTTAATGACATAATGTAATTGTTTCACATGCTACTGGAATTCTAAAATCTGTTTCATTCTGATTTCCGAGACCAGTTAGCTGGGTTCCCTCTCTCTCTCTCTCTCTCTTCTTAGAAAGAGATTACTTTTGACGTAGTGTTTTGTGATCACGTATTAGCATTAACTTTTGAGACCTGAATTTAGTAAAGTTATTTAATTTGTAACGGTGCCTGGTAAAAAAGTGTGTTTTGTGGTAACGCAGCTGCAGTAAGAGATTTTACAGAGGTTTTCACAAGTTTGTGTAAGGTAACGTGAATTTTACTTACAAATATCATGGTATGAGAAGTTAGGAAATTTTGACCAAGTGAAAATATTATTGATAAATCTTATGTGTATTTTTATGTGTTTTTCTATTTACAATATCTTCTTATTTTCAACTTTTTTGTGTTTGTGATGTAACATTTATTTAAGTAGCATTTTAAATATTTCTTGGTAATTTAACATTGCATACTTGATTTAATATTTCATTTATAAGATTTTCTTTTCAAATCTTGAGTAATTCTTGATAGTTTAAATTTTGCTTGATTGATTTAAACTCCTGATAAAGTTTTTGTGAATTAGTTTTGTTTCATAATTTAATTCAAGAACTAATTAAGTGTTGTGTTATTTTCAAGTAATAATAAATTTTTCAGATTGTGAATTCTAATTATAAACTTTGAATTTAAAAATAAAATTTTGTATTTAATATTTTTTAGAAAAACAGTGTTTCATTTATTGACCTCCAGTGAATAGGATTGATTGTGTGTGCATAAGGCAAAATGATAAACATGTTTTGTTCTTTTAGTTTTGCTAAAGTGAATTAAGACCAGGGAAACAATTAGAGTTGTTTGATGTAGTGATGCCCTTTTACTCTAGAATATTTCTAGTTTAAATTTTGATACCTCACACATATTCTGATAAACTTAGTTTGATTTTTCAAGTGACTGATAAATAAGTTTTTTCTTAAGGGATCACTGTTACCTTTAGAGTACTCAGTCATAATAATTAATGTTTTGAGAGTTCAGGTATCTGGCTGAAGTGAGGTATATATATTTTGAAGTTTGAGATTAGTTGTGTAATAACCATGTATTGATACGCATTGTGAATAATATATATATATATATATATATATATATATATATATATATATATATATATATATATATATATATATATATATATATATATATATATATATATATACATATATATATATATATATATATATATATATATATAATATATATATATATAGAATCACTTTCACTTTTACCAGACACATATGTAATTCTAATGGCCACATTGTGGCTATTAGAATTATATATATATATATATATATATATATATATATATATATATATATATATATATATATATATATATATATATATATATATATATATATATATATATATATATATATATATATATATATATATATATATATATATATGTTTAATATAAATAATATGTATATATTTTCAACCTAGAGCCCCACCTTCCACAGAACAAATGGAAAGTTACGAAGTTTTCTACTATAGCCTATCTCCAAGTACATTATTTTAAGTTTCTATTAAGCTATTTTTCATTTTACATTTCTTGTGTTTTCAGACTGAGTGACGGAGTTAGATACAGCCATGGCTAACGACTCGGAGGAAATCAGATACATTGACCGAATCTGGGCTATAACCTTCAGAGAGGCCAGAGATGCTAGTGCATCCTTCATTTCATGTTCCTGGATAGCTAAATATTTTAAAAGAGATGAATCCTTTGTTAAAAGAAACTGGAACAAAAATCCATATGACTGTCATAGCGAAAAGAGTGAGAATCTTGGAAGGCCTGAAGTCCTTTCTCAGGAGTCAAAAGACATCATAGCTGAGGTAGTTGGTAGACCAAGAAAGTCTTTACATAAATTGGTGCTTGAACTAGAAACAATAAGGGGAAAGAAGAGAAGTTATAGTGCTGTATGTCATGAGTTGAAAAAATCTGGTATCAAGCCATTTCATGTTATCAGCAAGCCCAACATCACTCAGCAACAGAGAGAAGACCATGCATGGTTTTGTGGTTCATTTCTTAAAGATTGGGATGAAGCTGACTTTCTCCATGTTGCCACATCAGATGAATTCTTCATTTACACAGTCAGGAAGCCAAATCATAAAAATGACATCATTTGGGCTGCAAAGTTCGATGATATCAGCGATGACGTGCACTATCACCAAGTTGTGAAATTTCCTGAATGTTTGGGAATTTTTCTCTGTTTCACAGCCAAACAGTTGATGTGGATCATCAAAGAAAAAGGACAGTCATGGAATGGTGAATACTTCAGAGAAACTGTGCTTACTGGTGGAGTATTTCCTTTCCTCAAAGATCCTGAAAATGTGTTATCTGTTGAAGAAGTCACATTTTTGCATGATAAGGCACCATGTGTCAAGGCTCTTCAGACACAGGAGCTGCTCCAAAACAGTGGTATCGATTTCTTCTCATCAAGTGAATTTCCAGGTAGCTCCCCTCGTGCTGAAGCACGCACAGTGAACTGTGATGGTATACCAAGCCTCGACGACCTGCGAGGAGAGGTGACCGAAGTGCTCTGGGAAACGGAGTTTGA
Source organism: Macrobrachium rosenbergii (assembly GCF_040412425.1). Classification (NCBI taxonomy): domain Eukaryota; kingdom Metazoa; phylum Arthropoda; class Malacostraca; order Decapoda; family Palaemonidae; genus Macrobrachium; species Macrobrachium rosenbergii. Next base: position 71,108,271 of record NC_089791.1, on the reverse strand, counting down.
GTCTCAGATTTTTTGCGATTTGCTGAAATCATACCCCTCAAGAATGCAGGCTGTGGTACAGGCAGATGGAGGCCACATGAAATATTAAATACTCAGAGAGAAACTTAAATAAATACCTGTTCTGAATTACTTTCGTTTTTGTTTATATCAATTGTAGTTTATGCTGTAGAGGGGGGGGTGCTCTAATTTCGAAACACCCTATGGAATTACCTGGGCAAGCTAACTGCTTGGGTGCAGTTGCTCTCAGGTTCCAACTTCTTTTAGACTTGTATGGCTTAGTGGATAGCGCCCTTGACTTCCACCTGAAAGACCTGGGTTCAATCCCGATGTGAGTCAGAAATTTATTTCTGTTCCACACGTGATTGTGTGTTGATTATTTCTATCTTATTCACTCAGAAGGGATAATTCAATGAAATGCTGTCTATTGGGTCATTGCTAAGTCAGGAAGCTGGGGAAAACTCGCTGGTATGCAAGCAGTTAGCTTGCCCAGGTAATTCCTTGGGTGCAGTTGCTCTCAGGTTCCAACTTTTTTAGACTTGTATGGCTTAGTGGATAGCGCCCTTGCCTTCCACCTGAAAGACCTGGGTTCAATCCTGACGTGAGTCAGAAATTTATTTCTGTTCCACACGTGACTGTGTGTTGATTATTTCTATCTATATATATATATATATATATATATATATATATATATATATATATTATATATATATATATATATATGACTATTTATCACATCACCGTGATTCATATACAATATAAAGCTACAAGGGAAACGTTAGTTAATAATCAATTCACTCCGTACCTCAACCAGCGAACGAGGAATTAGGACTACAGTGACACACTAACGCAGTCGTGCCCATACGGTGGACTTATTATCAACTAAAAATTTTTAGATAATGATAATGAAAATATATTATTTCCGTGTAATGTCAATCTGAACCAGCGACGTTTGACGAGGAATCATACTATAGTGACATACTAACGCAGTCGGCCCCGGGATATATGGACTTATTATCAACTAAAAATATACATATACTGTATATATATATACATATGAAAATATATATATATATATATATATATATATATATATATATATATATATATATATATATATATATATATATATATTATATATATATATATATATATATATATATATATATATATATATATATATATATATATATATATATATATATATATATATATATATATTATATCTTATATGACCAGACTGACATTCCAGTACAAAAATCTTCCTCATGTAAAACTGCACCATATAGCAAGATTATACACACGTGCTCGAGCCCAAGGCAAGCTCACACACACACAGACGCAAACACACACATATATATGTATAGAAAGAGAGAGAGAGATGCATTTGCATATATACATATATATTGTAGATATATATAAATAGATAAAAGTACACACGAAACACATACACACACACACACACACACACACATATATATATATATATATATATATATATATATATATATATATATATATATATATATATATATATATATATATATATATATAAATATATTATATATATGTGTGGTTTTACTTTTCTACTTTATCGAAAGCTTGTATTAAGTATAAAATATCAAAATAGTCACATATCTGTCAGTTGTCAAAAATATGCATCATGTCGATTTGTAACTGGTGTTACACTAACATTTTGGGCAAATAACAGAATTCAGATTGCGGTTGCCATTAAATTAAAGCTGAAGATAACGAAGTAATAAAAATGTGACGGTAACCTAATGCGATTTCCACCCTCTAATTCATTATATTTGACATTTACCGGTTTTCCTTTTTAAATTTTTTCCTGTGCGCTATGTATAACCATGCAAAGAAAGCCGTATCTGTTGGTAATAAATCTAGCCTTACCGGACTCATTATTTATGAGCAGATATCCAACGCAGGAGTTTCATTTCACATAACTTGTTCGCCTGTTAGTTAAATCCAGTATTAGGGATCCAAGTAAATTTACGCACAAAATACAAAAAAAAAAAAAAAAAAAACTTACTTCTCTGTCACTTTTGCACGATTTCGCGCACTACGAGTTGAAGTTGGCCGCTAAGGGTGGTTGGCTATCAAAGAATCCTGGCTATCCTCTTGCAACATCCACACAACTCACCGTTCCAGCGGTTACTAACCCCTGGCCGGGCTGGAGATTCTCCTGTTTCGTCTAACGGTACCTAACGCGTGGAGAGAAATGTGACAGAGAATGAATTCTTTGTAACCATTTATGGTCATGACTAGTCGCCGATGTTTTATTTTTGTTTTATTGGAAAAGCTTAAGCATGTTAGCGAATTCCTAATCAAACTAAAAAGCAGGTTCAACGGAAGACTTATGCATTGAAGATTATAGGATGATGTTTTCGGACCAAGGAACTGGAGACTACAGTGTATCGTGAAGTTCCCGAGTTAAGATTCATTCGCCAAATCGGTTAGGGTTCTTTGCTTAATATACCGTAGGCTATGTTGCTGTACTTCCTCTTCCACTTCAATTTGCGGTTAGTGGGTGGTCTCCTCCAATCGTAATATATATATATATATATATATATATATATATATATATATATATATATATATATATATATATATATATATATATATATATATATATATATATATATATATAAAACGACTGTTTGAGTATTCATTGTATACAGGAAGCGTGCAGTGTAGGCTATTTTCATTAGCAAGAACGTTAGCCAAGGATGGGGCGGTGCCCCCTCAGACCAAAAAAGAAAAACAGTTGTATTATTCTCCCAGGAAATATATAAAAAAAATATTAATTATTCATAAAGGATGTATCTGACAATGCAGTTTCAAATGCTTGTTCTCCACGCTTTGAGATAACTTGCTCTCATAGGATTTAAGGCTCACCTCTAACATATACTATATATAAAAATTTATTTTTCGATGGCCTGAAGATTACTGCGCTCAAATGAACAATTTATGACATTTAAAATGATACAGTGGTGTTTTTGGCTAGACAGATAAATGATTTGGCTTACCAGGAATTGTAGATGACAACGATCTCCTTATCGTCATCCTGAGCGCACGGTGACTGCTGTCTTTCTCTTTTTGGCATAGGCTATATGTATATACTTATGTGCGTTTATTGCATACATTGAAACTTGCGGCCAGCTGTTCGTTAGCTGAAAAACTTACCTATGCAAAATCAAATATAAATTAGGCAATCGGCGTAAAGCTCCTAAGGAAATGACAAAGAGAAAGGAAGATTCAGAAATAAAGAGGTCATGTGCGCATATTCCATTGAGAAAATTATTTCAGCCTACCGACTATTTGTCATACTGTCCAATGGTAATGAGGTACTCGCGTCACACAGTCAATGTTGCCAGATCTCCAGATTAATATGAAATCTTCATTCAGATTTTTTGCATGTTTCGGATTTCCAGATCCTGACATGAATATTTCAGGAGAGCGGCTGACAACTGGACGGAGTAGCAGGCAATTTTACTCCTTATGTATCGGTGCTGTAAGGATTACAGTGAAATATACATTGCTGGTACAATTTTCACATTTTCTTGGTCGGAACGGGTAAAGCAGTTGTAATATTCATGTATTAGTGAGTGACTTGTCATGTAATATGTTGCACGGCCATCCAGGAAGGTGACAATTGGTCCCAGAGCCGAAAAAATGTCTGTTGAGCTTGGCTCACACAGGGAAGCGGTAAGGGCATTGTTATGAGAGATTGCACAATTATTCATCTATTATTTTGGAATGTTAATGGACTTGTAAAAATTACTGGAAGATATACAGATAAATGCAATTTTATGTCTTTGAGGCTGAAGATTAGGGAAACATTAATTATAGTATTTTGTGTGTCTTTTTCCTGACATACGCAGAGTTGAATGTTTCGTGAATATGTTAATGAGGAAGACTAATATAAACTGATTGGTGGAAATATTTGCACTCACCATTGAATATCATGCTAGCTACCAATTTGGTGTTTTGTAGTGAAAACGTTAACCTAAGATATTAAAGTAATTAACTGCAAACTTATCGTAGGTGGACCCATAATATTTCAAAAGAAAAATCCTCAACTGAAGCCTAATAATATAGTGAAGAGTCATTCAAAATATGAAAAATTGTTGGCAATGGTGAACGTAAATCCAGGATTTGCAGTCAAATGACAAATTGATTCCAAACTAAGTGTCGCCCTGTTTTACAGATGATACATACATTATAGGCCTACTTATACAGCTTAGGTGTATGTGTATGCTCAATATACGTGCATGGCTTGCATTTAATCTTTGTCCGAGGTGCTCGCTCCTTGGAGTATATGGGTACTTATTTTGATGAGACCACTGATGTAGCGCTACGGCATCCTTATATTGCTGTCCTGATTGGAAAAGCTTAATATGATGCACGCACATCATTTCCCGCTGCATTTTAATTCAGCCATTCCCACAAGGAAAATTCTACATTTCTAGTACAAGTAAAGGTGGGGAAAAGAGGACTAGGGAACATGATACCTGAAGTGGTCAATATCGATGACCCAAGCCTATAGCAGAGTCCAGCGTTCTTTGCAGTTAAGCCCCGCCCACGGCTTACGTCATGACCATCTCTTAGAGCTAATTGGCTGGCAATAGTTTCGAAAAGTTGGTTAATCTGTGGTTCTTTTCATGTTCATTAATATTGCAATGGTTGTTGTACCGAACTGAATTACGTTCTGCAGATTATCAAAGGAAACATTATATTATCCCCTGAAATAAAATCGTAATACGCATCTCAATAAAGGTGGTTAAAAAAAAGGAAAATATGAACGAAGTCAGGAGTGTTCCGCGATGCTACAGTGTTGTGTTTCGTAAAGGAGGTTCACCTGAATACGGAGGTGACACAAGGAATGTCTGCGTTCGAATCGGTGCACTTGAATCACTGGACAATGATAATTACCGTTTGATGCTGTCAAGCGTGTTCACCATTCTAAACTTAACACAAAGACTTTCTCAGACCTATGCAGACTGGTATTTCATATTGATTTCAGGAAATTTTAATACATTTTAACAGTCATTAAATCGATTTCATTGCACTCGTTTACATATTCGGAGGGATGACAAGCAGTGACTGCACTCTACAAAACCTGTATATGACTATCTTTAACTTAAAGTTTTACAGTATAATAGGCTTTACGAGTAATATTGGATATAATTTGCTGAGAATTTTCTTAAGGACGTTATCTTCTTTCGAAATAACAGGATCATAAAATGGACGTAGACCTATAATGTCCTATGTCTTTTTGTCGGTTTATTTTATTATGGTGTTGGGATTATAGGCCTATCTTATACTCAGTCGTTTTATTGTGGTTATTCTTATTGTTTTATGGTGCTTGTAGTTTTGTGTCTTCGAAAACTTTTCATATGGTGACCTACAACTGCAGAATAAAATACTGGTGTAAAGAATTATCTGCCTACTCTTGTCAATTGAAATTTGTTCATTTGTTTTAATTATAAGTAATCGAGATCGTTATGAATATAATCTACGCTAGAATATTCTCCTAACAACAGAGAGAGAGAGAGAGAGAGAGAGAGAGAGAGAGAGAGAGAGAGAGAGAGAGAGAGAGAGAGAGAGAGAGAGAATATTTACTGGCTCGTGTATCCTTTTGTCCAACAGGGTAACCTATAAGAATGCCCCCAAATGCAAATGAATATCATGGGCTACTCGCAGACTTGTTTGGATCCTCTAGTCTCATACATAACTTTTTCAGCTATCATTTATTTTTTCTTATTTCGTTAAGCATCTTATGATGCCTTCATTTTCATGGAAATGCAACAGCCGCCTTATATTTACTCATCACAGTAATATAATTTGTTATCCCTTTTGTAAATATATTTTTTCAATATATTTCATTGAGAGCAGTTTGATAGTTGTGTGTAAGGCTGAGACAGTCCTATGATTGATCTGTATGTAATGCATTGGCTACGTGCCCATAAGTTTTACTTTTATTCTCTGTGATATAAGTGGCGTTACAATTACTATGGCCTTCGACGCATGTCTGTGCATGTGCACTTGCTTATACGTGTACTGTACATTCCACTTTATATTATGCATTATGTGTCGTGGAGTTGAAACTACTATATTAATTAAAAGTTACTGTATTCCCAGCAGATACTGGAAGAAAACTATTTGCGATAAGAAATTGACGTGTAGGCCCATGCCCTGTCATGTTCTCAAAAAAAAAAAAAAAAAAGCAAGATGCTTGTGTATTTAGGTTCTGCATGATAAATTAAAAAAAGATGCACAGACTAAACGATCCAAGATCTCCCTAATGTTATATAGCTTAATATATCTTTTATCGGAGATATCAGTTTCATACTTCACAACTCCGGGAACTCAAATCTGTGGTGTCATCATTCATGCACGACGCTCAACATGACCGAACGAAGTCAAATCCGTTCTGGTAATCATTTGGACTGGTAACTAGTACTCTTGCACCCTCGAATAGATCTCTCTGGAGGCTTTTAGTGGATCTGCCCTGTTGCCAAAAGTTTTACGAAAACAGCTACTAGACATATGTGACATTTCGGTTATGTGCTTCCAGACAAGCCTGAAGTCTATGTCGCTATAAGATTTTTGAAAGGGCTTTTGATTTCCCATGGAGGTAATCTTATCTTCCTACTGACTATTCCCTGCTAAATAATAGGAATTTTTTGGGTAAATCTTGATTGGCTTTTTTTTTGCATATGATCACCTTATCTATTTTGTTTATTCTCAGATAGATTTGTTCATTTATCATTTATTACACAACACTGATATTAAAAATGTATTTAAGCTAATGCTATAGAAATGATATATCCTTTTCATCTTTTCGGAAATACGCAAATTAAAATAAACTTTTCTTTTTCAGCTGTCTATATATTATCTATAAAAACGAGAGAAGAGAACAGGATCATCTTAAGGTTTAGGAAAAAATTTTTCAATCAAACTTTTGTCCATACCAACCACTTGTTTAAAGGTTGGATAAAAGTCAAAGGGGGATGCATTTGCTTATTTTGTTTTTCATCTAAAGTTAAGAGCAGGAAAACTGACTAAAATCCTCTTTATTTTATAAGTCAGAAAATTTTACAAACCTAGTCATTTCAGAGGTTATCAGCTATGTTGATGACAAAACTGAGTTAAGAACTTGTCTGCAGCCACGGCAGATCAGTGTTGCATCCTCTTTTAATTTTCTCTACAGCTCAAGGTGATTTTTCCAGTTTTCCCTTATGCTCCAAAAATTGATAACATAGCATTAAGAAAAGCAAGTAAAATACATTGAGGTTAAGAATTAACCAAACTTAGATGCTAAATCGTATTCTTTTTCGCCATTATAACACTTCACCCATATTACAAATTGTTATAATTTCGTAGAAATCCATCCATTTCTGATTGACTCCTTGAGAACGCAATTTTCTCTCTCAAAATCTTATATTTGGCAAAGTTACATCTTGCATTTGAATACAACCTACGTAAAGATGGTACAATGACAAAGTTTGATGGGAACCTCTCACATGTCTTGATTATTGATTCCAATGTCTTAACTGAGAGCTTATTTCGAAGTTTTGTTTTATTGTTATTAAGTTTAGAGAAGGTTCTTTCAACTTCTGCCGTACTTTGAGGTAAGGCTGTTAGCTTGAGCATGAAAGTTGGCAGTTCTTTGTATGAAGGCACTCCTCTCATATTCTTCCAAAACTCCACAATACTCTTATTTTCCCATCCCCTTTCTTAACCTCTTCATCAATTAAGATAGATCTCCATTGTCGATCAATGATTTGCACATCAGCATCAGGTAGAAGACGTGGTAGCTTTCGAAACAAGACAGCTGCCGAGGTCATTTCAGCTTTATCCTTCAAAATTAATTCATGGTTTACATCTTTCAGTGCTGCAAGGACTGGATCCAGCACATCAATCCTTTTCAGAATTTCGCAGCATGCAATCTTATACCAATCCCTACACCGTGAAAGAAAGCTCTCTCTTTCATGAGGCTTCATTTTTGACATGGTTTCACTGGCAAGTATACCAGGATAGACTTTATCCAATGGGAGCCATTTTGATTCATCCTCATATGTTGATACCTTGAAGCTAATACTCTCCTTTTCATATAATTTGAACCAAACATCCTAAGGACTCGCTCGCTTTCTGGTAGTAGCATATGAAGTTTAAAGCTGTTAGACTGAAAGAGTGTATTTAAGCTAACCAGATCACCAAGAACAAAGCTGGTAAATTCAAGAGTGGCTTTGATATATGGGGATTTTAAAGCTTGAAGTATTCTGTCTGCTGGCAAATCTTTTGCTGCAATAGCTTCTCCCGTGAAATATAATTCTAGTGCAGACCACTGTTCAAGTATACGATCTACACACTGAGAGATTGACAACCATCTTGTCTGACAAGGCTTCAATAATCTATGAGGTTCACCTTCCACAAAGTGCTGAAACTCTTCAAAACTCTCTTGCCGATTGGGAGATAATTTGAAATAATTATAAACGTCATGAATTAACTGATCAGCAGTTTTTGACAGAGCTTTATCACATGCATGTCCTGCAACCAAGTGAAATGTGTGGCAAAAACATTTCATGACAAATAAATCTGGCACAGCTTCTTTCAATTTAGTTAACACCGAATTCTTGCAGGAACAACGAATTCTTCTCTCCCTGCATTAAATTTTCACCATCAGAAGCATAACCCACTATTTTGTCCCATCCAATACCATCTTCTTCAAAGGTTTCTTTCAGCAGCTCGAAAAGTCCTTGTGTAGTACCATCTTTAACAGGTATGAGACGATAGAAACGAGTAATTGGTTCAAATGTCTCACTATTCAAAAATCTTAGATTAACACAAAATGTTTTGTTCATTGTTATGTCTGTTGCCTTATCACACAGTACTGAAATTCCCCCAGCCTTACTAATTTCTTGCATTAGCTTTTCATGTGCATAGGGCGATAAGCATTCAGTCAAGAGGTATGTCCCCTTGGTTTAGTTACAAGTCATATTTTCTATTGCTTTTGAATCATCAGCTACAAAATGAAATGTACTGATTATACCATCAAGACAGTTGAAAGGAAAGATTTTTTCTAACTATCCTAGCTACAACATTCAACTCTGCCTTAATTCTGTTATCATCCTTTAATTCTACAAATGAGGTCATCGGCTGATTAGATTGTACTTGCTTAGCTAGCCTTATATGAGAAGAAGTTTTTGTATGCCCAACAAGTTCAGATTTACCAGCCACTAATTCTTTGTCACAAACTGTACAATGAGCCTTTTCCCCACTTCTTCCTGATGATAACCATCCCTTAGCCCAACTCTCTTTTTCCCATTCTTTCCTGTATCTTTGGGAACGATAACTCTTTTCAGCTTTCGGCATGATTAGGATTGCAAAGTGTTAGTGATCGTAATGATAGCAGTGTTTCACTCACTGAGGGTACAAGCCAAACTGCGAAAGTTTCTATGTTTCCCGTTAAACACTAACATCAGGCGGTTATGACTGCCTTGATTCGTGACATGAACATGTATGTAACGAAGTTATCATTTACTATAAAGTAACGTTACGTAGGTTATATCTTACTAGTTTCAATTTTATTTTAGTTAAAAGTACAAACAAACTCAAATGTAATTCTTTACAATTTTCTTCTAATGATTTTAAACCAACACCTTAATAGAAATAAAAAGAATGTCACTAACGGGGTCGAATCAAGTCCTCGAAAACTCGTACTATAAAAAATGGGCAATAGCATTGCTAACGAAGCAAGCTCTCTCTCTCTCTCTCTCTCTCTCTCTCTCTCTCTCTATGCCCAACCAACACGAATAATTAAAATTTCAAGTCTAAAAAGTGATTGATGATTAGAAATTCAGGAATTTTCCCCTACATTCCCCTACGATAAGGTCATTTTCCCCGTAGGTATCCCTTACCCCCTACAAGAGCCTGAAATCCCCTACCGTAGGGGAATTCCCCTACGCGTGGCAACACAGGCAGATTGTGGTGATTTGAGAAACCACACACAATTTCTGTGTATGTGTGAATCCATGCAGACTTTCTGTGATTGAAGACTTGATTTGTTTTGTTGTTCGTGTAACCTAAAAGTGAAATTTAAGTTTGCAGAAGCATTGGAACTTTAGTTTGTATGAAAAAATGTGTATTTTGGCATAAAGTTTGTTATGAGATTGCCCTTCTGTACTTGAGTTTACATTTGAGATTGTAACTTTATTGTAACTTTGTCATCATCAGTATGAAACCAAAATTGTAATGTTCCATTTGTCATGAGTGAACGTATTAAATTTGTAAAGCTAATTTGAATTTATGAAGGGACAATATCATTTTGTAACGCTTATCTCATTATTTAACTGACTTATTTGCCACGAGTCATTTCTAATGTCGTTGTTTCCCGGCAGGCAGAAGGCGTCTGGAACAGCTACAGATAAGTCTTCCATGTTTGTAAGACTATGTTTTTTCGAAAAAGATAGTCATGTCCTATCTCCAAGACCTTGGTAGCTGTGGGAATCATATTTGTAAATCTTATATTCATTGAGATTTCAGTACCTTTTTTAATAAGCTTTAGTAATACCTACCTATGACTGACTTGTTTGAGATTTTCATTAACTAGAGTACCCTGATAGCCTATTTCGTGTTTACATTGCTTACCTACCAAGTGGACTCTTGATTTTCATACTAGGTATATATCTGTTTCAGTTACATTTAAGTAATAAACGTGATGTTCAGCAAGGTGAGGCATTAAAGCCTGTGATGTAATTTTGGTGTACTAGATATATATATATTTTCTTAATTATATTTTGTTATAAATTTGTAACAAGCTTTCATTTAAACCTAGACCTAATAGTAGTAGCTATATCTTGCATCAAGTCAACAAGCTATGGTAGGCGTTGGGTTGTTAGCCTAAGCTTAGAACTTATGGTGATTGTACCAGTGGGAGTAAGCCACTACCTGTCAATATACAGATTTAGTATAGTACTAAGTACCTCAGAAACTTTACAGTTCATAAGTAACATCTAGGCTAGTGATTACTTGGCTAACCTAGAGTAACCTACCTATTCTAATGTGTTCATTCACCACTGAATGAATAGTTCTGCTAGCCCAACATCACTTGTTGGATGAATGATCAGTCTTATGTTCTGTAGCTTGCAGTTAAAGGGTGGTTGTAGACTGATTCAATACAGGGTGATAGCAAGCACCACTGGAAGCAGTTGTTTATCCTAGCATATTGTATTCACCACACAGATCATAACTTGCCATTAGCTTTCGCGGATCATTCACCAAAGTTGATTCAGACAGTGTGTACTGCTTCTAAAATTGCAGAAAATATAACACTTGTCCGTACAAAAACAACAGCGCTAGTCAATAAACTAACTAAGAGGGAATATCATTCTCACCTCATTGAGCATAAGTTCTCTTTAATTGTAGATGAATCAACCGACAAAGGTTGTATAAAGCATTTATGCATGGTGGCTCGCGTGCTATTAGAGGGCACTGTAAATAACGCTTTTCTTGGACTAATTCCACTCAAAGATGCAACTGCCAATACACTGTATGATCATTATATTTTATAATCATTATATGCAACTGCCAATGCACTGTATAATCATTATAATTATTATATGTAACTGCCAATACATTGTATGATCACTGCAATACATAATCATTATAATCATTGTATGTAACTGCCAATACCCAGTACAATCCTTATAAACAGGATATGTTAGGCTTTGCTTTACTTAAGAATGATATTCCTGACTTATTTATTATGAAGTGCATCTACCATTCTTTTGCATTATGTGCATCTTACGCTTGCCTTGAGTTGCCTCGGTCTTCAGAAGACTTGGCTAGGGAACATTTAGTTAATTTCATTGTAGCCCAAAGGATGAAGGAGAATTTGAAGGATTTAAAAGTTTTCCAGTGTAAAGTCACATAAATTATTCATCCATCACAAACTAGATGACTGTCTCTGATTATGGTTGTGGCCATATTGACTGAACAGTACAATGCATTCACAAATTATTTTAAGAAAATGCTGTTCTGGTTGATAAGCTTATTAGTCCTGAATCCATTGTGCACAGACTAAGCAACCATATAACCAAATTATATCTATTATATCTAGATTTTGTTTTACCAGTTTTCTATAACTTGAATAAATAAATGCGATCTGAGTCACCTGAAATACACATTTTACAAACTTCTGTTGCTTCAGCTCTTAAAACATTTTTGGAATGCCATTTCAGAAAGACTAACGTTGTTGAGACACAAGTAAAGGAAATGAAGATAAGAGAACCGGGAGACTCCTAACTCTTGGCAGAAGTTTTTCTTGATATCAAAGTAGGGATTGAGATATGAAATTAAACTCTGTATGATACACAAAAACTAAAATATTTCAGGCCAAATTGGTCGGAATTTTTTTTTGGAAGTTGCCTCTTAGTTTTACAAAAGAATTCCTTTTGACTCGGAAGCAGTTGGTGTATTGAAGGGTGTAAGTCAAAAAGTTGTTTTAAATAAACATTTATCATCCTTAATTCATCTGGTGTCTCCCTTTGGATATGCAGTGAAGTCTGATATTCAGAGCATTTACATTGAACGGAGGTTGCTTGGTGATTCTCTTGATGTTAACCCTGATGTGACGCCAGAATTATTCTAGAATAAATTAGCACCATTCAGGCAAATGGATAGTACATTGATGTTTCCAGATTTATCAAACTTGTGCAAACTTCATTGTTTACCCTACTGAAATGCTGTTGTTGAAAGATTTTTTTACACTATAAATAGGGTGAAAACTGAGATAAGGAACAGGTTATCAACGGAAACAATTACAGGTTTGCTCCATTCAAAATAAATGTTAAGAAATAAATCGTGTTTTGATTTTAATATAACAAATTATTTACTAAAAAGAGCAAGAAAGTCTAAAGTAGCTGTAGTAAGTACGACAACCTAAAAATACAGAAATTTAAATTTTGTTGTTGAGTGGGAAACAAATATTTAAGTTGGCCATGTTTAAGAGAGCACATAACTTCTTTAATTTTTTGTTTTGAAGTCTACAGAAATTAGCGGTAACCTGTTTTGTTTTGAATATGTTTGGTAGAGTAAAACGAGTTGTGTACTTCCTTTTGTTATTTTTGGCAACTTGGGAAATACCGTGTATTATTTTTGTGGTGTTCAGAAAATAAAGGTAGTATTGACTGAATGATCTTTAATTTGTCCAGATTTCATCCTAACTATATGTAAATACACGCAATATAGTGTTTACGAATAAAATGAAGGTCCTGCAGATTTTTTTTAAGATTCAGTTTCCTATCTACAGATTTTTACAGATTTTTTTTAAATGATCTGGCAACACTGCTCGCGTGTACTCTCAAACCACGAAATCAACACTACTTAGAGAAGGGAGAATTTCACAACACTTAGATAGGCTAATAAACAAAAAATCATACAAAGTACATGTACAGTACGCAGCAAAACTCGTGTGACTTTTTTATTCTTGTACTGGACAAGCTTTGTTTCAAGTTGCCACTTAGTATTAAATCTTATATTTTACTTTATAAACATTTGTATGTACGAGGAAAAGTTGGTCACTTGTTATGTAGGAATCTTATCATTGAAATATATTGGATCGTGAAAACAAAAATATTTCATGCTACAATAATATTTCAGAACGAAAACTAAATACGTTACTGTAGCACGAGTCCCTCGGCTCACCTTGACTCCTGTGAGTCGTGGAACCGTCAGTCTGGATACAGTGAAACTGTGAAAGAGGACGTCACGATGCAGTGAAAAAGAAAGTTAAGCAGAGCATAGTCTAATGATAAAATTGTTGCATTTGGGATATGAATTCAAAGTTATTACTTCTTTTCGCTTTTGTAGTGTTGTGTATAAAGCAATTGTTAGTCAGGATCATGATTTCGATACCTGCAATAAATTATTGCAAGTCAAAGCTTAGGCTATAGCCAAGGCTACCTAGGTCTAGTCTCCCAAGGGGTTTCTTCAGTTTGAAGAGAAAATAATAAATAAATAAATGAACGAGGTGGAGAGCAATCTTCGCTATTAGAAATACAATTAATTCTAACTTTTTTATTATTTTACTTTTACTTTAGGAATGGAAGACTATATAAGCAGGTCGGACATTATCAGCCACGCCTATTATGTGCAATTCTACAGAATGACAACAACATGATAATAATAATAATAATAATAATAATAATAATAAATAATAATATGGCTTAGGTGCCTAGGCCTATGCTATTAGCTTTATAACACACTAGGCTATATTTCAGATAGCAGCAATATATAGTTTTGTCAAATCTTTGCAACTTATAAAGGGTGTCAATAAGAGAGGAGTTGAGATATCCCTCCACAGTCTTGGTGTGGTATACTTCCGTCATTATTTTCTTCATAGGCTTAATAAGAATGATATAATCGAGAAGCGCCAAGTGTACAGTACTTGGCCCATGGGTAAGGTGAGAGGAGGCAAACTGAGCTATTTCAACAGTCGACGACTGGTTAGACCACGGCCACAACTACATCTCCGATACGTTCATTACGTTAAATACGTTACTATGGTGGCTAAAAAGTCAAATCCTTCAAGTATTTACGTCTTTTCATATTTACCATAATTAAAAATTACTGATATTTGATAAAAAAAAAATATAGCACTGATACTTTAAAACCATGCTTAGTGAACTGTATCTTTTTTTGAGCGAAGTTGAAAAATGTTTCGTCGCTGCAAATTAGCGTCATTAGAAATGTGAAGAAGGGAAGAGTTGCCATTTAGTGACTTTCGAACGAAAATCACTGAAATCTGGTGACACGAGTTATGCTGCATGATGTACTAGGAACGAGTAGTGACACTGAGTGTTTATACCATCTTAGAAATTATATTTTTTTATAGTTTTTAATATCTGCATGAAAATGTTGAGATATGCAAAGGGCTGTGATTGCTTACCTACAGCAAATCAAAGGTATGATGAGAATCAACAAAATGATACTAAAGTTCCCCATAAAATATAGAAATGATGAAAGACAGACATTGCGTTCCACTCTTAGAAACTAAAAATTTCCTGCATCAAGATGAATTTCTAAGGTATACTACTCGCAAGTGAAAATCATAATTATAATTGAAAACAATAATGATGGTAATGGAGTTAATTCACTAAAGACAAGGAAAATGCTGATGCATCTCATGTGAGGAAGAGATGACATATATATATATATATATATATATATATATATATATATATATATATATATATATATATATATATATATATATATATATATATATATATATATATATATATATATATATATATATTCTAATGATGTCTTATGATATGTGAAAGTAATATGTTTTCTGTAAATTTTGTGATAGGTTTCTTTCAGATTTCTCATGTGTTGTGAAATATAACAAGGTGATTTTATAGTATGTATGCCTTTGTACAATGCTTGTATATGTTTTCTTTTGTGATCATCATAAATGGACTGAGATAACATTAATAATGTTTGTGGGAGATGTGGAGAATCAAATCTTACAAGGGTTGGCATTTTGGGTTTCCATAGCTGTGTGTACTCAGGTGCGTGAACACAAAGGAAATGGGTATGCAAGAGAGATTTTTAGAAACCACTTATGTTATCAGTGAGAAGGGTAGACAGGCAGAGGCCTGTGTCTGTGTACACAAGTGTTAAGTCAGGAAATTGTTGTCAGTCACTCTGATAAGAGACAAACCTATGATGCTTTCTGAGCCAAAGAATAAACTGTTTATTCCATAGAGAAAGAAATTCTGTATTTTGTTTATTCTATTGAGAGAGAAACTCAGTTTATTCTTGTTTCTTCCAGGATGACTAACTAGCAACTCAGGTTTTAAGTCATAGCAGACATTGATATGTTATGCGGTGCACTTTTTATTTGTTATTGCGTTGCACCACATATGAATGACTCCGTTTCTGTCCGTTGACTTCACTTGATAGTAACGCAGGGGACTCGGTAAGTTCTGGTTCACAATGGTATTTGGTTTTCAGGAGGGGGTTAAGTATTTCGTCGGGCACTATTTCTTTGTATTTTATTCTTAATACTAAAACTAGTTCACACGGCCAGCCACACTGGACTTAGAAATTTTTGATGTCAGAGAGGAGAGCGACACAGACCCTACCCAAATGGGTTTCAAGTTAACTCTAACTAAATATTGATCAGAATGAACTCTGGACCTATGTTGAATAAAACTCCGCCTCTTTGAGGACGTCTACTTTACTCTTAATGGTTCAATTTCAACTCCCACTTTTAGCAAGGACAAATCAGGTCAATTTTGCTGACCTTTTCATTCATAGTGATTCCTCTAGCTCCTCCTTCCTTTCCCACATCTTGGAGGTTTGTTGTGGTTACATTTCAATTTACTTGGTCTCATGGCTCATCATTTTAAACTATCAACATCATCTCTCTCTCTCTCTCTCTCCGATCAGTGAATTTCATACTTATTCACTGTAGAAATATTTTTAAATTCACTGCATAACATCACTCGGCCACATACCTACATTGACTACAATGTATATAAAACCATTACAAAAATTAACTCTAAGCCAACCAACTAAGGTAAACCCAGCAATAATAATATAATGCAAAAAATGAATAAAGTAGTCATGTAAGCAGGTGCATGGAAATAAAATTATATGAATGCCTATAATATACATTCAAAGAAAAACTTGACTATAGTCAATTACTTCATTGTCAATAATTTCTATTAACAAGCAATAAATGCAAAAAAAAGACAAGTATGAGTTTATAAATATATCAAATACTCAAAATAAATGCAGAAAAATATGGCAAAGTAAATATATCAAATGCCTATTACTCTCTGGTTATCAATCATGATAACTTGGTAAAAATTCACACATCAAAAACATATCTGATTGTCATTAAAAGAAATCATAAACTGTAAAATAAAAAAAATCAATCATCAAATGTTCAAGTGCAAGTCAATGGTAAACGCTATCACTCTAGGAAGGATTCTGTCCATCATGTCCTTGATTATGGTAAGCTTATTCAATATTAATTTCCTGACAATTATAAAGGAAATGAAAGCAAACAGTACCAAAAGAATGACATTTATGAATGACATGATAGGAGAAATCTCGGTCTTATATGTATGAAAGAAAGTATGAATCTCTTCTAGCTTTGTGAATGTCTCCAATTCCAGTTCTGAAAGCTGAAATTCGTTAATAACTTCAAACTGATGTACACTTTTAGTGAAATTTAAACTGTACGTCGTGAAGACTGTAGGTTTGTAATACAAATTATGTAGAATGACCAATTCACAAGCAGATGAAAATGAGTGTACGTTAATGAAAACTACTTCTGTTTTGTTTGACTTACAGTCAATCTTAGCATTCAATCTGTTTGCTGAGAACACAAAAATTTCATCATCAATGATTTGAGCCTTGAAAGTTTCTGTAAACGGTAGATATTTACAATGGTTCTTACCATTCTTGTTGTTTACAAGATCATCTAGGCAATGAAGAGCATTCAAGGGTTCATAGAAATTCACAATGTTACAAACATATACACCATCATTAAGCATGACACATTCCCTGAACTCATGTTCGGGAATTTCAGTCACTAGGAAAGAATCATGCTGCAAGGCAAAGTGTCGAACTGTTCCTTCTAGTACAATGGACTTATTATCTACTATCATTGGGAATGGATAGACTGACATCAATGAGTTGATGTCTAGATTGTTGAAAGGGATCACTAGTATGATCTGATTAACAACTACTTTCACTGTGATCATGCCATAATAGTCCACTATACTTTCTACTAGTGGCTTCAAGTGATTGTTCACAACACATTTCTGAATAATGGCTTCAATTTCACTAGGGGTTATCAGAAAAGGCGACAGCAGGTTTTACCTGCCATCATGATTGCATTGAGTAATTCCTTCTATTCCAGAAGGAAATTACTTGTTTCTATGAGCAGTTGCTCCATCATTTCTGTTTGATGGATTCTAGCAATTTCTGATGAAACATTATGGAGTGCACTATTCACAAATTCTTTCAGCACTGTGATCATTTTCTGATTTTGATTGACATTTCCTATTACTTTATTATAGACAGTGCCCTGCTCAGAAGCCCAATTTTCAAGTTGAGCCACTCTTTCCTTTAGCCTTTCAACATTACCATCTGTCGCCACTCCAAAGAGATTGTGTAAAGCGACGCCTATAAAGGGTATGAGTGATCGCTTTACTACTTTCCTTGGCATAACATTATCGATGTCACTTTTCAACTTGGAGAGCATGTCGTACAAATTTCTATCTTGGACGCTGTGTAATCCTGCCTGTATCTGATTGCTCAGCTGGACTAACTGCTCTCTCTGATCGAATATGGACTCCGTCCTGATCTTAACAATGGCTAGGTCCTGTATCATCTTAACCTTGCCATGTTCCTTGATGATGGCTCCCTTCCTTAGTTGTACGAGTGAGTTGACAATTTGACTCACTGCCAACCACCAAACAATCCATTTGCTGAAATAATGTTATTAAGCAGTAAAAATCTTATCAACTACATTTGTTTACCATTGCACTTGCCATTACCTTCTTCTCAAATTATACCTTGGGGTCATTGAAGATTCTATTTTATCTATCTTATCTTTATTAGACAAATCTTTCAACTGGGTAGACGACCAAGGTTCTGAATGAACTACTTTAATGTGGTTCCAATGTACAATAGATTCTCTCAAGGTAATCTCATGCATTAACTTGAATTTATTCAACTTCAAAACTTCTAAAACTCTATATGGACCTCGAAATTTCGGTGATACTTTAATATTAGGTCCTTCAAGAACATGATTGAGTACATAAACTTGTTGTCCTACCTTTAACGAGGGTATGGTGGATCTGTTATTGTAATACTTACTAGATTTTTTATGTAACTCCTTTAATCTAGCCCTGGTGACTTTAACGGTCTCATACGTACGTCTTGTCTTCCAAGCAATATAGTCCTCGTAGTTGTACGTACGTCTGGGTGGTGCGGCATCATCCAAAAGTGAATTTGGCATTCTCTTTTGGTAGCCATACAATAGGAAATGAGGAGTTTCTCCTATTGATTCATTTACTGTGTTGTTTAGAGTAAATTGTATGTCTTCGAGAGTCAAGTCCCAGTCTTCAGTGTTTGGGGTTACCAATGTTTTCAGAACATCCTTTATTTTGCGATTTGTTCTTTCTACTGCTCCATTTGAGCTTGGTTTATGTGCTGTTATTTGACATTTCTGCATAAAAGTCACACAGTTTCTTTAGAATGTCACTAGTAAATTCAGCAGCATTGTCTGAGAGCAAAATTTGAGGACATGAATGTCTGGTTATGATTCTAGACTTAAAGGCTTCTGCCACCGTTGATGCTTCTCTGTTTCTGGTTGGAACAATTTCTACATATCTGGTCAAATAGTCAATGAAAACTAAAATCTGTTTATTTCCTCTGATGGTGTTCGGGGAATGGACCTAAGAAATCCATTGTGACTACTTGAAAAGGATTTAATTCTGAAGGATACATTTCCAGAGGAGCCTTGACGTTGACATTCCCTTTATGTACATTACATATGGTACAGTTCTGAACAAATCGACTAGCATCTTCACTACATCGAGGCCAAAAATAGTTTCTAGTGATTGTCCTACATGTTTTCTTAATTCCAGGATGTCCTGATAACTTGTATGAATGGGTTAGTTCTAAGACGTCTTGTATTAGTGTATTAGGAATGTACAAACGTGAACAAGCATTTGGTTCGTCTGAAGTTTTGTACAATAATCCATCTATCAACTGAAACTCTGAATTTTCCTCACCTTGCAAGAGGTTACCAATTACTTCCCTTATTCTAGAATCCTTTTGTTGTTCCTGACGAACTTTGTCTAAATCTAGGTCTGTGATTTGACAACTGAAGGCGAAATTATGAGTGGTAATTTGTTTCTCGTTCTCTTCTTGTGATCTAGATAAGGCGTCAGCTAATGTGTTATATCTACCAGGTATGTATCTAAATTCTGGGGCAAATTCTAATACGCTAACGAACCATCTATTGAACTTCATATTATTGGTAAAAGCCCTTTTCTTGAAAAGATCACAAATGGGTTTATGATCTGTAAGAACATTAATTTTATGTCCTAGCAAAATGTGTCTAAATTTCTGTAATCCCCAGACTAATGCTAAACATTCCCTTTCTGTTGTACTGTAATTTCTTTCAGCTGCATTCAAAAACTCTACTGGCATAGTATACAGTCCTCATCCTTGTTTTATCCTTTTGCATCAAGACGGCACCTAGTCCTGTACTTGAAGCATCACAGGCTAAGTAGAATTCCTTCTCGAAGTCTGGATAAACTAGGATACGATCTGTTATCAACATATCCTTTAGTGTTTTGAATGCTGTTTCCTGTTCATCTTTCCACTCATAGTTAGCATCTTTCCTAGTTAACTCAGTTAATGGTTTTGCTATGGTAGCAAATCCCTCTATGAAAGGTCGATAATATCCTACCATACCTAGGAATCTTCTTAGTGCCTTCAAATTTCTTGGGGCTGGATAGTCCACAATAGCCTTAATCTTTCCTTCTTGCATTTTCAAACCATGTTCACTGATAACATGTCCTAGATATTCTAGAGATTTCTTCAGAAACTGACATTTCTTAATTTTTACCTTTAAACCGGCCTTTCTGAGCCTATCTAATACTAATTCTATTGTCTTGAAATGACTCTCTACATCCTTACTAGCAATTATTACATCATCAAGATAAACCGATACGTCTTCAACATCTCCTAAGATTTGCAGCATTAAACGTACAAACGTTAAAGGAGCTGAAGTAAGACCAAACGGCATTACCTCAAATTGCAAATGTTCTTTATGAGTACTGAATGCCGTGAGATGCTTGGATTCTTCATCGAGAGGAACTTGCCAATATCCACTTAGTAAATCGAGGCTAGAAAAACCTTGGCACCTCCTAATTGAGCTAACATGTCATTAATGACTGGCATTGGCATTCGATCAGGGACGGTGTGGAATTCAATTTCCAATAATCAATTACCATCCTCCATTTACCGTCTTTCTTTGGAACTAGCAGTAAAGGTGAATTATAAGGTGACTTAGAAGGAATTACGACTCCATCTTCCTTCATCTCTTCAACCATCTCGTCTACAATGGGTCTTTGACTTATTGGAAGTTTGTAGTTAGGTATATAAAAGGGTCTAGCACCTTCTTCTATGACTATTTTGTGCTGCAGGACATCTGTCCTTCCTAACTTATCTCCTGTTACTGCTACAACATTCCTATATTTCTCTAATATTTGTATTAACCTGTCCCTACAATGAGGAAAATCTGTATTATTTACTTCCCCTTCTAATTTAACTCTTGTGTCAGCTACAGAGACAAATGCTTTTTCACTTATGGTTAGTAGAGGGTTAGTAATCACAATTCCCTTACAGAATTCTATGCCGGCATGCAATTCTAGTCTCTTGTCAGAATAATTATACACATAAGTCGTGCAATTTCCACCATTAAGTCTTACTAGGAATTGTCCATTTTCACAAAGTCTGGTAAGTCTTCATTAACTAATAACACATCTGTATCACCTAGGTTTTTATCTGTTACAATTCTAAGACAAACCTTTGTCAGACCTTGTGGATGCAGTATAACGCTATTGTTTAATCTAAATTTTACAAGATTATCATCGGCAGTACTAACTAAGCAGATTTCTTCTGCATTCTGTACATCGGCAGTGTAACAGACATCAGTATCATCTGAACTTTCATCTTGAGGTATCACAGAACTTATCTCTGTCATTTTCAGGTTGCCTAACAGCAACACCTCATTGAGATACTTCTTTTCGTATCTTCTCCTATTATTAGGTTACTACAATCTATTAGCGTGTCAGGATCGTCAGGTTGGGAAAAAGAACTAAGTTCTTCGGAGGTATCTACTTGTTGTGCACTTGAGTCATCAGGTTCATACCTGCTATCTGAGAATTCCTCCTGAGTGGCTTCTAGGCTTTTAAAAGTAGTTTGTCTATCTTTCTCCTATTTCTTCTATCATTGAATTTCTACACACTGTCCTACCCGGGTTAGCATTAAATTCCATTTCTATCTGTTGGATGTCTACTTCTTCAGATGAGGCTGTCTCAGGTAAAGTGATCAAGTTTATCTGAAACTGTTCCTCTTCTTCAAGAGAGCAAACATTTCCTCTATCAATTTCCTTGATAGTTATTCTTCCATTGCTACAATCTAATGTAATTCCACATCTTTTCATAGCCTGGAAGGAAAATAGAGCTTGAGCTGGAAAATATTTCTCTTCTAACACCACAAACTCTTCCCTGTATTTCTTATTTGAATTTCTATCTCTAAAATGACATTGCCTAGAGCCCTTATTTGCTTTCCAGCGATCCCCTTTATGGTCCTATAGGATTTTCTCATTTGGGAAAGCTCACAACCTATATATTCTGTTAAAGTGCCTTTATCTATGATACTTACAGTACTGCCTGTATCCAACAATATGGAACTCAGTACACCTTCTAAGTGTACTTGTATGATAGGCAACTCTTCCTGACACGTATTAAAATTCTTTACAGAAAACACTATTTCATTACTTCGAGTAATGTCTGTTGGGGATACATCCTTATTCAATGTCACTATTTCTTTCTGTAAGGATGGACCTTTCTGCTGCGCTCTCTGTGATTGTCACTGAGAATCCCCTTGATTTGGGTTACTGGGGAGGTATTCTGATTATTAGGCTGAGTATTGTGGTTATTTTGAGACCCTGAGAATTTCCCTGTCTGTTGTACCAACAGTTCTGGATTAAATGTCCTGTCTTACTGCAATTCAGAACACCATTTGTTTCTTCTACAATTCTGTGTTGTATGGTTGGAATAACCACAATTTCCACAATTTAGTCTTTGCCTATTTGAACTGTGGCCTATTATTCCCTGAATTTTGGCCTTGACTAGCTCCCCTCTGTCCAGGAGTCCTGTTATTTCCACTGTTATTTCCATTAGTTCCAGTGGTATTCCCATTGTTACCTCTATTTGGTGGCCTACCTTGATTGTTTCTGTTTGATTGATTAAATCTCCTATTGTTGTTCCCACCATTTCTATCAAACGAATTTCTGTTTCCCTGATGCCTAGACCTAGCTTGCCCTGATTGGTTTCTACTGGACTGATTGCTATTATTTCTTGGGTTTCCACTAGCTACGGTTCCCGTAAAATCTGCACTACTACTTGATGAATTCTGTTTTACTTTCCTTTCTATGTACATCAAAGTTTGTACAATTCCATCATTTGGCTTTCCTATCACAGTACTTCTTTAAGGCTACTCTTTCTTCCTTACCCAAAGCATCGTAGATTGGTCCTAATGACATATATATAAGTACCTTGGATATACTAGCTAAATCTGTTTCATCATCATCAAATTCATCCTTCCTTCCAACAACAATTCCTACAGCTTTCATATCTGTCGTCACTCTATCTATAGCTTCTTCTACTCTAGTGGCTAAAACTAAGTGATTACCCTCATATTTCTGATGATGGAAAGTTCCTATGTTGTACCATGGATCTTTCTGTGCTTCTGGTTGCCAAAACTGTAAGCACTGTCTCTTGAATTCGTTAAACAGAGTAATTTTCCTAAAAAGTACTGAATGAAGAACTGTATGTGCATCACCATGTTCCATACTAACATACAAGAGTGCTTCATCTATTTTCTTTCTCTCATCTGTGATACCAGCAGCTGAAATTCTGCTTTCTGTGTCTGCTACCATCGATTTACACCATATTCTTCTAATCTACTTTTATCTACATTACTTGGGTCTACCGTTCCACAAAATCTAGTGGCTTGGGTGATTACGGCGCTTTGCGCCATGGTAAAGTTTCTAGGTACAATTGAACTTATTGGGTTAGTGGTTACAACTGAAGTGTTAGGCGCACTCGGTAAACTAAGTGGGGGACCCTGACTATGAGAACGTCTGGGTCTAGTATTACTAGGATCAATTTGTCTAGAAAGTCGTTCAGGTACAGGTCTTAGGTTATATGGAGTCTGGTCTTCGCCTCTTGTCTGTTGCAGTCGGGAAATTACTTCATCCAAAGAGTCATTCATATTAACTCGTAAAATATTCAATGATTCCAAGAATGAAAAATTGAATAAAAAAAATAAATTTGAGAAGTAGGTACTTACTTCAGTTTCATGTTGCCTAAATTCTTAGTGTCTATATTCCACTTCAATTGCAATTCAAATTTTTCCTAACTCATTCCTTCATAGGACTCTCTCACAGTCTGAAAAAGTCTGATATTAGTATTTATGTATACAATTGTTTGGGTTCCACTGCAAAATGCTGATCCAAGTGTATAACAATAAAAATTTATTATGATAGAATAATTTAAACAGAATTGTCTCTATCACCAAGTGAACGAAAATTTCTATTTCGTAAGAAAAAAAAATTACTAAATATGAAAAAAAAATTTATTTCCTTCGTACAACAATAAGGAAATATTATTCAGAATATTATTCAAAAAAAAATAATTTACTTAAATTATTTATGTTTAAAAAAATTATTTGCGCACTGCAGGGAAAAATAATTATATAAAAATTTCACGCACACAAAAAAAAATTTAATTCACAGAGAAAAAAAATTCTCTTGATAATTCCCCGATACTAGGAATGAATGTTTACTATTCAATTAGCTTCGTGTCGCCTTGCACTTGAAGATCGCGCTGATTGCACTTGAGCGCAATTTGTCGTTAGCATCCAGCGATAATTCAGCACAGCTCGGCCGACTTCCAGTCTGCTACTCGCTGAATTTGTCGAAGAAAAATTTGGAATCCCTTCCAAATTGTTGATTGAAATATACCAGTCACCCGTTCTCTTCTCCTGTTGATTGAAGACGGAACTTATCAACGTCATTGGCTTCTAAACTTTATCGCCGTTCCGAATTCTTCACTATCGTCCGTCGCCGTCTTCCGCTCGTTCGTCACCGTTGTCGTCACTGCTCTGCTACCGTTACCTTTTGCTAAGTCTCCTTTTAGCGACCAAAAATTTTTGGAATTTCGTGTATTTAAGTCCGTACACGATAGAAAAGTTCACTGAACTGACGTAGATATTAGCGACTTTCATACGTCCGCCAACACTGTTTGTTTTCGTCTTCTCCACTGCTGCGATCGGCGTAAGTTTAGGTGAGTTGCTGATTCTTTCTTTCGTAAATTTCGTTATACTTCTTATAAAAATCACCGCTGATCTATGCCGTGATTATTACTATTGTTCTTATTAGGGTCATATATAGTCATTAAACTGAATTTGTTGTTGATCTTATGCAATGTTCGGAAACTTCAAACTAGGCAGAGATTTACCGCTGTCAATTTTTCACTTCCGATTCGACACAAAAGATTCACTGCTTCTTGAATATTTCGTTCTACTTCGTTCCCTTCTGCTACAGTGTTGATGCTGTATTGGTGTTTCTAGTGCTGAAGACCGTCTTGAAATTATTTGCGCTGTTAAATTGAGAGTTAGTTTTTAGCGCAGTCACTACTCACTCTCGGTAAATTTCTCTAGGGCCGTGAACATTTAATGTTTTTCAAATGTGCGCTGGGCGAAATCCCACCGCTGCCACCACTTTATATGTTATGCGGTGCACTTTTTATTTGTTATTGCCTTGCACCACATATGAATGACTCCGTTTCTATCTGTTGACTTCACTTGATAGTAACGCAGGGGACTCGGTAAGTTCTGGTTGAAATTGTTATGGTATTTTCTTTTCAGGAGGGGGTAAGTATTCACCGGGCACGGTTTCTTTGTATTTTATTCTTAATACTAAAACTATTTCACACGGCCAGCCACATTGGACTTAGAAATTTTTTGATGTCAGAGAGAGAGCGACACAGACCCTACCCAAATTGGTTTCAAGTTAACTCTAACTAAAAATTGATCAGAATGAACTCTGGCCTATGTTGAATAAAACTCCGCCTCTTTGAGGATGTCTACTTTACTCTTAATGGTTCAATTTCAACTCCCACTTTTAGCAAGGACAAATCAGGTCAATTTTGCTGACCTTTTCATTCATAGTGATTCCTCTAGCTCCTCCTTCCTTTCCCACATCTCGGAGGTTTGTTGTGGTTACACTTCAATTTACTTGGTCTCATGGCTCATCATTTTAAACTATCAACATCGTCTCTCTTTCTCTCTCCGATCAGTGAATTTCATACTTATTCACTGTAGAAATATTTTTAAATTCACTGCATAACAGATAAAATAAAGTAGTTCAGTTCAGATAGGGCTGAACTGGCAGAAACAGGGTCTCTCTCTCTCTCTCTCTCTCTCTCTCTCTCTCTCTCTCTCTCTCTCTCTCTCTCTCTCAATCCATCTTTATACAGAAGTGTGTAAAATTGTGGTCACTCTCTCATTCTCCCAACCGTGTAGGTTTTGTGAATTGTTAAAAATATTTAATGCCCCCTTGGTAGAATCTGATATAAGAGAGGGAATAATATTGTAACAGGCCTAAAATTAAAGTGTTTTTATGAAGAAAGAGGAGTTGTGTAATGGTATACAGAAGATTGTGAAAGGAAAAGTGTTATTTACTTAATTTTTACCATGGTAAAAAGTTGAATGTGATTTAGGTAAAAAGTTGAATATGGTTTTGGTAAAAAGTTGAATATAATCTTTTATACAATGTGAACATCATCTTTTAAAAGGTGTATGTAATCTTTAAACAGATTTTGCCTTAGTGAAATTATTGTTGATAAACTTTTTGTGCATTTTTACATGTTCTTGTCCCTACATTTATTTTATGTTTCTTGTGTTTATAATTTCACAGTGTTACCCAAGATTTTGCGTTGGTGATTTAACATTGATTTAGTTAACACTTTATATGTGTTGATACTTTAACATTGAATACTTGTGCTGGTTTCATTTCTTAAAATTTCTTTTTCAAGTTTTGAATAAGTCTTAATAGTTTGAATTTTGCTCAGTTAACTTAATTTTTTGATAAATTAAAGTTTTGTGAATTAATCTTGTTTAAGAATTAAGTAAATCTTATGTTGTTTTCAAGTAATAGTAAATTTTTTGAGGTTGTGGACTCTACATATAACTTTTGAACTTAGAAATAAATTTTTGTATTTAAAGTGTTAAAAGCACAGTGTTTGATTTTTGGCCACCAGTGAATAGAGTTGTTTGTGTATGCACAAGGTAAGTGATAGACATGCTTTGTTCTTCTTTATGTTTATTAAAGTGAATTAATACCAGATGAAACAATTATAGTTGTTTGATGAAGTGATGCCCTTCCCCCTCTAGTATACTTATTGCTTAATAGTTGTTACCTCACTCATAACTTGATAAACTTAGATTGATTTTTCAAGTGACAAGCAAGTTTTACGGGATCACTGTCACCTTTAGAGTGTTCGGTCATAATATTATTATTATGAAGGTTTCAGGTATCTGGCTAAAGTGAGGTAAATTTTTGGATTTAATAGTTGTATAATAACAGGTACTTGTCACTTTTTATTTTTATATATATATATATATATATATATATATATATATATATATATATATATATATATATATATATATATAAATATAACATATTCCACACACACATATATATATATATATATATATATATATATATATATATATATATATATATATATATATATATATATATATATATATATATATATATTGTGTGTGTGTGTGTGTGTAATATGTGTGTGTGTGTATAACTGAATCACGAAAATATGGAACATGATGAATATATAAATAAAGACAAAATCCATGAAGGAAAAAGAAACAATGGAGTGCTTCGAGGCCTTTCGACTTGAAATAAATACTTAGCAGACTGAAGAAATATAGAATAAGTTTATAAAGAAAGCTCATATAAATTACAAAGGAAAAAATATGTACCCAGATTCCAACACAATTGAAGGATCAGTATAACTGCCAAAACAGGGTTAAAATATTTAAGAGGTTTTACAAAAGAATGGGCTTAACAGTTCAGAGGCAGGACATGACAATTAAAAGATTATACAAGGGGATGACTGACCACCGAAAAATCTTATAAAAGTACAACTCAATAATTCTCTTTTTTTAACAATAACAATTTTTAACAGAAACATTTTTTCAAAAAAAATTATAATAAACATATGAATGCATAGAAAATATATATAAGGTAACTAATTTGTAATTAGGTCAGTGATGTTGTCTTTTAGGTCATTCTTGAACATTTTTCTAATACAGGGGTCCATATAATATGTGCCAGGGCTAAGGTTAAAATTACAGCTGGAAGTAAGCTGTATAAAGCGGATTCTAAAAGATTTCGTGAAGAGAAATCTTTCGATCTGGCAACCACTGAATTTTCAGTCCAATTTATCCTGTGAGAGTTTTCACTTAAATGATTGAATATAGCACTGGATGTTTGCCCAGCTTTGACAGAATACTTATGTTGTTTAATACGTATATCTAAATCCTTGCTGGACTGGCCAATATAAAAAGAATTTTATATATTATATTGTTGTTTTCTTTAGGGCTATTTTTTTTATTAACATTCCTTTTAGTGTGTTATTAAAGGAAAAAACCAGGTTGGCATTAAAAGATTTTAACAATGATTTTATGTTTTCAAAACCACTCAAAATGATCCAAGCTAAAACTTTTTGCCGGCTTTATTATAACAAATATCTAGTATATGCGAAGGATAACATAAATCTTTTCCTATTTTTCTTATGCATTCGATTTCTTGATCCAAATATTGGGGACTGACAATGCTCAAAGCTCGTAAAAACATAGAAGAAAAAATTGATATTTTGATATAAAGGTGATGGCCTGAATAAAAATGGACATAAGTTAAGTTGTTGGTCGGTTTCCTATAAATACTGAACGTGCATTGAAATGGTTCTCGACGTATTAAAACATCTAAGAAAGGGAGGCAATTGTCTTTTTCTACTTCTAAAGTAAACTTAATGGATGGCACCTGGTTATTCAAATTACAGAGTAAAGAGCTCTTGTCCATGTTACTTGGAACTGTCTCTGATTAGTAAAAACGCAAAAGAAAATAATCCTATGCCGCCTATTATCAGTATTGTTGGCTCAATATCATACAAACTTTAGAAATATATCACCAAACTCTTGTCCCCGTTGCTTGAAACTATCTCCGATTCTCACGTATAATAATTCTCTAGATTTAGTTGATAAATTAAACAAAATCAATTTTTGCTCCACTGATAGATTCGTTAGTTTTGATGTTAGTTCTCATTTTACTAAAGTCCCTATAGATTCTATTTTAGAGTATCTTAGTAATGAACTAATCCATCATGAATTACCTCTACCTGTAAGTCATATTACTTCGCTCAGTAGGTTGTGCATTTGTAATTGTAAGTTTATATTCAATGGTGAATTTTACCAACAAATATTTGGTATGGCAATGGGCAACCCTTTATCCCCACTCCTCTCAAACTTGTATATGGAATTCTTTGAAAAACGACATTTACCTAATAACATTTATACTTTTTTAAAGTGGTATAGATATTGCTACAAATGTCCGGGGGATACTTACTTGACTCTGGGCGGCAACGGATAATGCAGGGGAGTTCCGTTTGTTTATTGCACATGTGACTCAATATTAGGACAATTCGTAGACAAAACAAAGGAAATCTATGGCTTAAGGCCTTCTTCATGTGAAGGGCATTACGTAAACTCGAGGGTTCTCTTAACTAATTATATTTCCATAACAACAGATCAGAAGAATGACGAATTACTGGGCAGGTAATAACAAAGGGCCTGCTAAAATAATCAATCCTACACAGAATAAATATTCTATGCTGATGCTGCATTCACAACAGGTAACATCGCAGTGGGATGGGGGAACTGCAAGTGGATCGGTCAAGGGATTCCACAGTCGAGGCCTATCTGCAAATATATGCAAGACGGTTACTTGCAATAATAATAAGACTCTCAAAGGGAAACTGAGGAATATACAGATGGTGCCAGATAACTCAGTTTAACACTAATGCTGAAAGTTCCAACACAAATTACTGCAGGTGATTGCACAATGGAAAAATAAAGGAAATATTAGATAGAGAAATAACAGGGATTGTGACTGGCTAAAAGGACCTTACTCCGACACATTACCTTAGTCAAGATGATGATGTCCTCGTTCAATACGGCGCTGGCGATAGAGGAGGGAATTATAATCCCACTACAAAATACACTGGTTGATTCGAGCCTGAGGTCGAAACACATGGTTCAGAAGGACAGGCAAGGCAAGGACGTCTGTCCTCAGGTCGTGTTCTAAGCATTCTCTTTCGATTTCTGTTGCGGTGTCTATTTATAACCTTCGGGGATTACGCACCGCGTCTTTTCCAGGTGGCGCAAAGGTCAATCTTTATCACGTTTTCTTTAATGTCGACTGCATGATATCAGTCAACCCACGTGGGTTCAGAATGGTGGGGGGGCCAGTTTTCTCCTTTTTTGGCTCCTCCCTTGCTTGGCATGACACAGGGGAACCTGGAATTAGACCTAAAAGGCAGTCACTTTGATCGGAAAGAGAGGGTTTAGACTTATCCATTTTGGGGAATGGAAGAGAGTTTATGAAGGGGTGAGTTGAAACCTCAGTTCTAGCAGTTAATGAGGGACGTCAATTTTTATTTCTTTCTCAGTTACTTTTCAAATGTAAAAACGGGTGAGGTTGCGAGAAAATGGACCCAGTCGTTGCAATATGTTGACAATATTTTAGCTGTTTTGCCTACTGGTATTGATGCAAATGATTTACTCTCTAATTTGAATAACCAGGTACCATCAATTAAGTTTACTTTAGAACTAGAAAAAGACAGTTGCCTCCCTTTCTTAGATGCTTTAATACATAGAGAACCATTTCAATGCAAATTCAGTATTTATAGGAAACCGACCAACAACTTAATTTATGTCCATTTTTATTCAGGCCATCACCTTAATATCAAAATATATATATTTTTTTTCTTTGAGCATTATCAGTCCCCAGTATTTGGATCAAGAAATTGAATGTATAAGAAAAATAGGAACAGATTTATGTTATCCTCCACATACACTAGATATTTGTTATAATAAAGCCCACAAAAAGTTTTATAGTGAAAGTAACATGGAGAAAGAAACCCCTAAGAACATTCTTAGCTTGCCTTATTTTAGTGGTTTTGAAAACAT